>NC_079396.1:27617236-27659736 GCF_029220125.1 Pseudoliparis swirei
AACAGAAAACACAGAACACAAAAACACAAAAACACAAAACACAAAACACAAAAACACAAAACAGAAAACAGAACACAAAAACACAAAAACACAAAACAGAAAACACAGAACACAAAAACACAAAAACACAAAACACAAAAACACAAAAACACACTTCCTCATGGTAAGAGAAAACAATCTGATCATCGTACACACACACACTCTCTCACACACACACACACACACACACACACACACACACACACACACACACACACACACACACACACACACACACACACACTCCCCCAGCATCTTTCTCTGCTGTCTGTGCTCCACTTTTACATCTCGTCATATTTCCTCGTCTCAGATGTGCGTTGTGTGTGTTGTGTGTGTCATCTTGTGTGTTGTGTGTGTCATCTTGTGTGTTGTGTGTGTCATCTTGTGCGTTGTGTGTGTCATCTTGTGTGTTGTGTGTGTCATCTTGTGTGGTGTGGGTCATCTTGTGTGTTGTGTGTTTCATCTTGTGTGTTGTGTGTGTCATCTTGTGTGTTGTGTGTGTCATCTTGTGTGTTGTGTGTTTCATCTTGTGTGTTGTGTGTGTCATCTTGTGTGTTGTGTGTGTCATCTTGTGTGTTGTGTGTTGTGTGTGTCATCTTGTGTGTTGTGTGTTGTGTGTGTCATCTTGTGTGTTGTGTGTGTCATCTTGTGTGTTGTGTGTGTCATCTTGTGTGTTGTGTGTGTCATCTTGTGTGTTGTGTGTGTCATCTTGTGTGTTGTGTGTTGTGTGTGTCATCTTGTGTGTTGTGTGTGTCATCTTGTGTGTTGTGTGTTGTGTGTGTCATCTTGTGTGTTGTGTGTGTCATCTTGTGTGTTGTGTGTGTCATCTTGTGTGTTGTGTGTGTCATCTTGTGCATTGTGTGTTGTGTGTGTCATCTTGTGTGTTGTGTGTTGTGTGTGTCATCTTGTGTGTTGTGTGTGTCATCTTGTGTGTTGTGTGTATCATCTTGTGTGTTGTGTGTCATCTTGTGCATTGTGTGTTGTGTGTGTCATCTTGTGTGTGTGTGTGTCATCTGATGCCGAGTATTGATCGGATGGATCCCGATCAATAAGCCGATGTGTCGCTGTGTGGACGCGGCCGCAGACGTTCGTTTGTCTGGAGGACGAAGAAGAGATCAAACACTAAAGAAATACATGTTTAAATACAGAAATAAACAAATACTAACATCAAAGAATAAATTGTTGTGAATAGAAACATTAAAACACATGAAGAGACATTCCACTGGCGCCGCTTAGCATAGCGCCGCTTAGCATAGACCCGCTTAGCATAGCCCCTCTTAGCATAGCCCCTCTTAGCATAGCCCCTGTTAGCATAGCGCCGCTTAGCATAGCGCCGCTTAGCATAGCGCCGATTAGCATAGACCCGCTTAGCATAGACCCGCTTAGCATAGCCCCTCTTAGCATAGCCCCTCTTAGCATAGCGCCGCTTAGCATAGTGCCTCTTAGCATAGCGCCGCTTAGCATAGCCCCTTTTAGCATAGCGCTGCTTAGCATAGCGCCTCTTGGCATAGCCCCTCTTAGCATAGCGCCGCTTAGCATAGCGCCGCTTAGCATAGCGCCGCTTTGCATAGCGCCACTTTGCATAGCGCCGCTTTGCATAGCCCCTCTTAGCATAGCGCCGCTTAGCATAGCGCCTCTTAGCATAGCCCCTCTTAGCATAGACCCGCTTAGCATAGCCCCTCTTAGCATAGACCCGCTTAGCATAGCGCCGCTTAGCATATCCCCGCTTAGCATAGCGCCACTTAGCATAGCGCCACTTAGCATAGTGCCACTTAGCATAGCGCCACTCGTCAATGTCACATCCACCAAATCGAGCAAGAGGCGGAGCTTTGTATCGTCTTCCTGTTTAATCGACGTATTCCGACGCGACGATTCGTACGATATCTTGGCGACTTTGTGCGTTCTTTTTTGTACGAAGAAAGTCTAGCAGCGTGCGGCCTTTTTAAAATAAAAGTCTGTCTTCACAGGAAACGACTGCAGTCGGTTAAGTCTGGCAACGCCCACTTAGCCCATGATTACCCCCCCCCCCCCCCCGGTGTTTTTGTTTGTTATTTGTTCGCCTCGAGGTCTCAACTTTATGAAAGAGTTTCAAGTTAAAAGCTTTTGGAGTGACACACATTTTGTATGATGAGAGAACAATGAGGATGTGATGAGGTCACAGCTGGAGCCCGAATGGAAGTCCTCCTTGTGTCCCCCGATGCCTCCTCATCGACCCTGTGTGTGTGTGTGTGTGTGTGTGTGTGTGTGTGTGTGTGTGTGTGTGTGTGACAGGACCGGCCAGGGCCCTCGGGGGGGGGGGGGGGGGGGGGTTGCTGTTTCCTCCACAAATACCTGATGTGACATGACAGCCAGTGGTGAAGGGGGTCCTGAATTGTGGAGGAGACCCAGGAGTCTGGCTGATGGAGGGGGGAGGGGGGGTCAGACCTCAAAAGGACAAGACTTCTCTCTCTCTCTCGCCCTCTCCTCCTCTCCCTCTCTTCACATGTTTTGACCTCTATATTCACTATTTCACTATTATTTAAGATACGTCGGGACTATGAACCCTTTCTTCTCGCACTCGCAGCAGATGAAGTGCCCCCCCCCCCCCCCCAACCAGCTCCCCCTCCACCCAGATAGATGTGGTAAAACAGTTGTTTGCTTATACACACACACACACACACACACACACACACACACACACACACACACACACACACACACACACACACACACACACACACACACACACACACTTACAGTGTTGGCAAACAACCAAATAAAACAAATACAGAGGTTGTTAAGAGGAGCATGTCAATAATTCATAATGGTGGATTATGCTTTGGTGAAGAAGAAGAAGAAGAAGAAGAAGAAGAAGAAGAAGAAGAAGAAGAAGAAGAAGAAGAAGAAGAAGAAGAAGAAGAAGAAGAAGAAGAAGTGTAGTTCCAGCTGCTGGCCGCTGGGGGGCGCTGGGCCTGTGAATGGACGCGTCAAGCCGGATTCAGACTGGGAGGAAATACAGGATATTAAACTGGGTATCCTTCAGAATAAAAGCACGTAATTAGTCGGACGTTTCTTGTGTTGTACAAATGTGGAAACGCGTTTCTTCTACACTGTGTTTGATTATTATAATAGTTTAAATAAAAGAATATTAACTAGATAGTGTTGATATGATGTTATATAGATTCTTTTTTGTATTATTAATAATAATAATAATAATACAAAAGTTGTACTTAAACCCTACCTACTAGTGATACTCTAGATATAATCTATTAAATATATAGTCTATAGTGCATAACTAGGATGAGGTCGAATAAAACAATGGAGGCGGGACAAAGACCTGGCAGGTTCTGGGTTATATCCCATAAGTGACTTGATGTTCTGGTCCCACTTACGTGTCACTATTATATTATATTATATATAGTCACATGCTCATAAACAATATTAGAGAAACTGTTGTGACGTGTTGATATTTGAGCTTTTATACGTATATAATTTACTTAATGCAAACACGATTTCTCCAAACACTGAATTCTGATCAACATTGGTTCTTCAGTCTTTATTCAACAAGAGAAAAAGTCAGAATACACATACATACGTGTAAACTAACATACCAGAGGGGCAACTAAAGGAAAATTAAATAGATATAAAGAAAAGGATAGAATAACAGTCGAAAAATAAAAATAAAGGGGACGCTAAGGAGTAATTACAAACTCTTTTTTTTTAACACAAACAAATGGGTCTTTGGCTTCTTACACAAGAATCAATACATTTACGATATTATTCCATTTTCAAATATAACATATTCATATAATAATTCAAAAATATTTCTCTTTTTTAGCTGCGTACGTTTTATTTTGAAATTGTCTTCTTTTTTTGGGACCGGAAACCGACGTCGCTGTGTCAGAGTTCGAGTCACGTGGTTGCAGCCTCACCGAGGGAGCCGGCGGAGCCAAGAGGAGAGAGGCGAGCCCCCCCCCCCTCCCCTCAAACGCGCATCCGCTGCCGTCACTTTGCGCTCCGCAGACCGCGAGACGGACGAACGGTGACCCCCCCCCCCCCACCCAACACACACCACCACCCGAAAACAACGCGTCCTTAAATGCAGCCGCCGGTGCTCGTGTGTGTGTGTGTGCGTGTGTTTAACGTGCGCGTGTGCGTGTGATGCACAAGAAGAAGAGGAGTGAAGGGAGGCTGAGGCTGAGGCTGCTGCTGCATGGAGCTCGGCACGGAACACCAGCGAGGATCGAGGCGCGCTGTCCCGGGAGAACTCCTCTGAAGACCGGGATGCTCCTGTAAAGCACCGGGGGCGCGCGGGCCGGTGAGTACACACGTCCGATCCCCGCCTCTTCTCTGTTCGGTTCCACTCCGGTGACATCTGGGGCGGTTTTTACATATATATATTTATATATATATATATAAATATATTTCTTCATATAAATATATATATATATATATTTATATATATATATATTTATTTCTATACATATATTTATTTCTCTCTTTCTCTCTCTCTATATATATTTATATACAGATATATAAATATATATAAACATGTCGCCTCCCACCTGTCTGATCAATCATTCAAGGCTTCTGAGTAAAAGTGCAGCACCGACCGCCTGGTCAGCGATGTGTGAAAGTTGCCCTCTTCTCATCCTGGAAACAAGGGTGCACTTTTTATTTATTTTTATTAATTTATTAATTTTTGTTGCAGGCGTCAAAGGTTTATTAATGTCTCTCTCTCTCTCTCTCTCTCTCTTCATTTTGGATTTTCTAAGTTTTGATTGGAGCGAGCATGTGTTGCACAACCGTCTGTGGTGCGAGGGGTGGGGTGTGTGTGTGTGTGTGGGTGAGGGTGTAGGTAGGTAGGTGTGTGTGTGTGTGTGGGTGAGGGTGATGCTCCGATCACACGTGTTCATCGTTAATCCGCCGATAGAGAGTGAGAGAGAGAGAGAGATATTAATTATGGACTCAGAGATTGAGAAGTGCAGGAGAGGAGACATGTCAACCAGAAACAGCCCCCCCCCCCCCCTATACTCACTACTTTCTTCTTCGCTTTCTCTTTGTTGGCGGCCGCTCAACACTTTGTATCTCGTGTGTTTCAAAATTTGAGATTCAAGCTCCGGCTCCGGTTGGAATGATGCTTTTTTTCTTCGCAGCCCGCCTACACACACACACACACACACACACACACACACACACACACACACACACACACACACACACACACACACACACACACACACACACACACACACACACACACACACACACACACACACACACACACACACACACACACACAAACCAGCAACAGTTTTCCTACCGAAGGCTCTCTCCAGAAGCGTCCTGACCAGCGGTCCCCCCCCCCCCCTTGTTGATTGTTGATTGCGCGGTTAGTTGACTACTCGTGCGAGTGAGGACTGTAATTCACGAGTATTGATTCACGACCCAGAGGCATTACGGCCGTGATGTCCCTGAACGCCCCGCCACACAGCCAACGAGGCGTGTTGGACATCGATGATGGTCCGAGCCTCGGCCGTCGGGTCGGGTGTGATCAGAACAATCAGAACTCAGAGGGAATGATGCAGCTGCAGCTCCGTCCTCTGTGGCCTTCTAACGACATGACACCATGTTCAGTTGTCGGTTCCTATTCCGCATAAAGAAATTATTCCTAATGAGTTGTTTACATGGCTAATGAAAAATAATGTACCTCTTATATTTATACAGTTTACGTGGAGCCGTGAAAACTTCATAATATATAGTTTTTATTAATAAATGTGTAGAAGTGAATCTCTGAATGCTGTGTGAACTAAACCCTCATCAACACATGAAGTATAGACTTCTATACAACCAGAGGAGCCCCCTGGTGGTCAGGAGAGAGAATGCAGCTTTAACACATGAAGCATAGACTTCTATACAACCAGAGGAGTCGCCCCCTGGTGGCCAGGAGAGAGAATGCAGCTTTAACACATGAAGCATAGACTTCTATACAACCAGAAGAGTCGCCCCCTGGTGGCCAGGAGAGAGAATGCAGCTTTAACACATGAAGCATATACTTCTATACAACCAGAGGAGCCCCCTGGTGGTCAGGAGAGAGAATGCAGCTTTAACACATGAAGCATAGACTTCTATACAACCAGAGGAGTCGCCCCCTGGTGGCCAGGAGAGAGAATGCAGCTTTAACACATGAAGCATAGACTTCTATACAACCAGAGGAGTCGCCCCCTGGTGGTCAGGAGAGATAATGCAGCTTTAACACATGAAGCATATACTTCTATACAACCAGAGGAGTCGCCCCCTGGTGGTCAGGAGAGAGAATGCAGCTTTAACACATGAAGCATAAACTTCTATACAACCAGAGGAGTCGCCCCCTGGTGGTCAGGAGAGAGAATGCAGCTTTAACACATGAAGCATAGACTTCTATACAACCAGAGGAGTCGCCCCCTGGTGGCCAGGAGAGAGAATGCAGCTTTAACACATGAAGCATAGACTTCTATACAACCAGAGGAGTCGCCCCCTGGTGGTTAGGAGAGAGAATGCAGCTTTAACACATGAAGCATATACTTCTATACAACCAGAGGAGTCGCCCCCTGGTGGCCAGGAGAGAGAATGCAGCTTTAACACATGAAGCATAGACTTGGCCGCCGGGTTGCGATGGAGTCGTTTTGCTGTTTGTTCTTCATGCTTTATTAAATATTCCTTCCCGTGCTCCTTCCTAATCCATCTGTCTGAATTTGCATGTTTCAGTCCCTGCATATATATATTTGTACGTTTCGCCGGCGACACCTCCGTCGTGTTACCGAGAGGACGAGGTGTGACACTCTGCCATAAATAAGCGAGTTCACCTTTCGCAGCAGCAGCTGCTTCATTGATTCCTCCGACAGTCGCGCAGGTGTCAGCTGCACTCAGCGGGGCGTTTCCATGCCGACCGGTTATCTATTCATCAACGGGCGGCGCCTCGCCTCCTCCGAGGGTTTGAGATACGCCGGCATCACGCGCGGTTTTACACGCGGCAGCATCCGAGGGAAACTGTAGGGACGGAGAGAGAGAGAAAGCTCGGAGGAAGGGTGGAGTCCCGGAGGACCCCCCCCCCCCCCCCCCCGCGGAGAGGCGGATCCCACATCGATTGGTTTAGTAAGACAATCCCGAGGCTTTTAGCGCCGCTGCTTAATAAAATTTGCTCGTTGAAAGAGAGAGATCACATCGGCTGAACGCCGTGCGACCGACCCCGATGTGAACATTTCTATACAACCAGAGGAGTCGCCCCCTGGTGGTCAGGAGAGAGAATGCATCATCGGCATCCGCTCGGAGGATAAAAAAAAATACTTTTCATGCATCCCGAGGGACTTTTATCTCCAGGAAATGTCCGAGCTTTAACACATGAAGCATAGACTTCTATACAACAAGAGGAGTCGCCCCCTGGTGGTCAGGAGAGAGAATGCAGCTTTAACACACGAAGCATAGACTTCTATACAACCAGAGGAGTCACCCCCTGGTGGTCAGGAGAGAGAATGCAGCTTTAACACATGAAGCATAGACTTCTATACAACCAGAGGAGTCTCCCTCTGGTGGTCAGGAGAGAGAATGCAGCTTTAACACACGAAGCATAGACTTCTATACAACCAGAGGAGTCGCCCCCTGGTGGTCAGGAGAGAGAATGCAGCTTTAACACATGAAGCATAGACTTCTATACAACCAGAGGAGGCTCCGTATTTGTCGAGCTAAAACCAGTCGAGTGTAGCTCGTGATCTCTGGCCCGTCTGAAGGAAATGTGTCTCTGTCAAATCTCTCCGGGGTTTTTTTTCCCGACGTCAACAAAAAGGTCGTGAACCTTCGGGAGTGAATGTCGGCGACGGGATCGTCTCCCAAACTTAAGCGGCGGCGCCTTCCAGATCTTGCAGTCTGTGTTTTTTTATCTGCTTGTCGAAGCGTTTCTTTCTCTTCTTCTTTTTTGTTTGTTGGCATTTGTTAATTGAGACTGATTGTGCTCCCAATTATTGTTTATACATTTCAGGTGTGTGTGTCATGTGACCACGGTCTATATAAGCTGATGCACCTGCAGATAATAAAGCGCTTGAGTACCATTCTTACAAACTTGCATCCAGTGTTTTTGTCCTCCCAAGTTTATATATGTTGAGTCGATAATGCAGTCAAGCTCTGCTTAACAGCATTGACATAAAAAGGGATTAAAAGAAGATGTGATTCTGTTGTAGGGGTACAATTATGGAATAATGTTTAAATGGATGTAACAATGGTGAACTTTTTAGTTTTCTAGGGAATTATTTATAAAACAATTCTTGAGAGATATAAATGTGATTGAAATGTATTTATATGGAAGATGTATGTGTGTATGTGTATATATGTATGCATATATTTATTTATATGTATGTATGTGTATGTATATATATATATATATGTATATATTTATTTGATTAATATAAAATAACGACAATTAAAAAAAAACAATATATATATTGTTTTTTTTAATTTTCTTTATTTCTTTATTTGATATTAATTTTCTGATTTATTTGATATTAATTCAAGATAGGAATATATCAGAATTTTTTGCTTCTACCTATACCTTTTCAGCCTTTCTGTTTTGTATATTATATATGATAATATTGTATTTGATTTGATTGACTGAATAAAAAAACAACATCCTGTCTTCTTCTCTTTTTTTCTTTCCGTACCGCAGCTCCTCCTCCCATCCGTCTATCTCTTCTCTCGCGGTGTCGAGAGTCACGCGCTTCAGAGAAACAACGAGCTATTTCTAGGAATGGCGGCGGGACTGCGTGAAGCGAAGCGAAGTGACACGACCGCGCTTCAGATTTCTCGGAGCCTTGAAAACCTATAAAAAAAAGAAGTCGTCTTTATTTAGTCCTCGGTTTCTTTTGACGCCTTCGCACATTCGCACCTCGCCGCCGTCAGATAGCGCGTCGCTACGGAAACGAGCCGCGCATCAAAAGATGCACGACCGCGTTGTTCGCTCGCTCTTTTTTTTTTGCAGAATGACATTTTGATTCGGGGAACGTTACTTCCCGTGGAAGGGGCGCTAATATATATATATATATATATATATATATTTGTTTTGACATCTTAAAAAAAATCTCTTTTAACTCTGAAGAATGTGGGACGTGAGGATTATTTTTAGGCGTTTTTTTGATGATTTTAATGTTCTTATTTATGTGTTCACCTCCACATGAAAGCAAGCCGAGGTCCCAGGTGGTCTCTCTCTCTCTCTCTCTCTCTTTATTTATACCCTCTCACACACTTCCCCTCTCTTTCATGCGACCACACACACACATAGTTATTTAAAATGTTTCCATAAGATGCACGTCATCGTTTCAGCAGCTTTTTGTGTTTCTAACTCGATGGATGCAGTGTGTGTGTGTGTGTGTGTGTGTATGTGTGTATGTGTGTGCATGTGTATGTGTGTGTGTGTGTCAGCATGGAAGCTGTCACGGAGTCTCTGCTAACCCAATTAACCGAAACCGAGCGTTAACCCAATTAGCAGTCGCTCTGCACTACATTAACCCAGTTCACACACACACACACACACACACACACACACACACACACACACACACACACACACACACACACACACACACACACATGCCACTGGCATCAAACATGCAGGGCCGGCGGGTCAGAGTGGAGTCACGACTGATATGATGTACTCCCATCCTGAGCTGCAATGCCTGTGAAACATGAATGAAATGTGATGTTTTCACATCGCAAACGTTAGCGTTGGCGTTAGCGATAGCGTTAGCGCCGCACGCAGATTATAGACTTTGGGCTCTGTGAAGAGATCTGAAGGCGTTTTTGTGTTTGATCATCGGAGACCGGAGATGAGAGGAGGAGTCTGTGCGTGACGCCGCCCCCCGTCGGCTCGTGGGCCGCCGGGTTGGCGTTTACCGGCCGGTTGCCATCTTGTTTTTGTTTTTTTACGGCAAACAAGAAGTCACACGAGAGGAGAAGAAGACTTGAAACTAGAGACTGAGACACAAACTCATGTTTACAATGTTTACTGAAGGAATACATCAAGAGAAGTAGAGTCACTATATAGACTTCTATACAACCAGAGGAGCCCCCTGGTGGTCAGGAGAGAGAATGCAGCTTTAACACATGAAGCATAGACTTCTATACAACCAGTCGCCCCCTGGTGGTCAGGAGAGATAATGCAGCCGTAACACATGAAGCATAGACTTCTATACAACCAGAGGAGCCCCCTGGTGGTCAGGAGAGAGAATGCAGCTTTAACACATGAAGCATAGACTTCTATACAACCAGAGTTGTCGCCCCCTGGTGGTCAGGAGAGAGAATGCAGCTTTAACACACGAAGCATAGACTTCTATACAACCAGAGGAGCCCCCTGGTGGTCAGGAGAGAGAATGCAGCTTTAACACATGAAGCATAGACTTCTATACAACCAGAGTTGTCGCCCCCTGGTGGTCAGGAGAGAGAATGCAGCCGTAACACATGAATCATAGACTTCTATACAACCAGAGGAGCCCCCTGGTGGTCAGGAGAGAAAATGCAGCTTTAACACATGAAGCATAGACTTCTATACAACCAGAGTTGTCGCCCCCTGGTGGTCAGTAGAGAATGCATTTGTTTTGTATTTTGCTGACGTAATACAAACGTTTTCAAGGTTTTTCTTTTCAAGTCTTTCTTCTCAGCCGTGGAGGTGTGAGGTATGCGTCCTTGTTGGAGAAGTAAAGAAAGGCAGCATGATTCACTCAGAGATGAGCAACCCACAGAGCTCTCTCTCTCTCTCTCTCTCTCTCGGTCATGTGGGTGAACGTTTCGAGCAACACATCTGGGTTAATGCTTTTTCCAACGAGCCGCTGGCCGAGGCTTTTAAAGCCAGATCAAAATCAATGGCTCCTCCGTCCGAGGCGGGAAGGACCAGCTTCTCTCTCTCGCCCTCTCTCTCTCTCTCTCAGCGTGAGAGGACGTGTGGTTGTGGAGCAGAGGAGCATTGTTGGTTTAAAGGTGGTTTTTCCACGCTAAAGAGTGACTGGGTTAACAGGTATGTTTGCTGTGAGTGTATGTGGGTTCACCCGACTGTCTGTGTGAGTGTGAGTTCATGGAGGTTTTTGTTTGTGTGTCTGTGTGCGTTAGCAGCGTGCGGCTAGCGGCGAGCTAACCGGCGGGCTAACGGGGAGCTAGCGGGGAGCTAGCGTCATGGAGGACTTGAGCTTCCTCACGCGGGCACACTGTCAGGACACCGGAGTCGAGAAGAAAACCCGGGTCGCTGTAGTGGTAACCCACGATTTACCCAGTGGGCAATTGAGGACCCAGATGCAGAGAGTACAGTCAAAAGATAGTTTTATTTCCTCTCCGTCACAACGGAGTTTCACAAAATGTAAACGTGTCTTTGAAGCAGCAATAACGTGAACACAAGAGGTAGGTCCAAATGAAAGTGTCAAATCCAAAAAGGGTATAATCCCAACAACGAGTCAAATCCAAAAATGGTATCATCCAAACCAAGAGTCACAATCCAAAAATGGTATAATCCAAACAAGAGTCAAAATCCAAAACACGGAAGAATAGCAAACGTTACGAGAGGGTAACGAGGATCACTAAGTATAATCAAACGTCGCGATGACGTGTCTAGCACACTGCCAGGTATTTATACCCTGGTCAAACAAAGTTAATTGAACTTTTCCAAGTGAAAACAGGTGTGGAACAGAAAGACTGAAATAATGTCTTTCGGCCACCAGAGGTCGCCAAATGACCCCAGTGGCAAAAACAGAAGTCCCAAATCATGACAGTACCCCCCCTCTTAGGGGAGTCTCCTGACGACCCCTGGGCGATCAGGATGCTTGCGGTGAAAGTCACTGATGAGGGAGTCGTCAAAAATGTTCCGGGCCGGGACCCATGAGCGCTCCTCTGTGTTGTAACCCTCCCAGTCCACCAGGTACTGTAACCCGCGCCCCGCCCGACGGGAGTCCAGCAACCGGCGAACTGTGAAGGCAGGCTGTCCACCCACGATGCGGGGGGTGGGAGGGGGCTTGGCAGCCGGGGCCAGAGGAGAGGACAGGAGGGGTCGCAGGAGGGAAACATGGAATGAGGGGTTAATCCTCAGGGTGCGAGGGAGCTGGAGCTGGTAGGTCACCGGGTTGATCCTCCGGACGATCTTGAACGGACCAATAAACCGAGGCGCCAGCTTGCGGGACTCCACTCGCAAGGGAATATCCCGTGCGGACAACCACACCCTCTGTCCTGGACGGAAGGAAGGAGCAGGTCGCCGACGTCGGTTGGCCTGGGACTGGTTGGTCCTCGCGGTGCGCACCAGGTTCTGCCGGGCCTTCTTCCAGGTCCGCCTACACCTTCTCATGAAGTGTTGAACAGAGGGCACCCCAACCTCCTCCTCCTGCTCTGCAAACAAGGGAGGCTGGAACCCAAACTGACATTGAAAAGGAGACATATTAGTAGCGGAAGACTGGAGGGTGTTGTGTGCATATTCTGCCCACGGAAGACAGGAGCTCCAGGAGGATGCGTTGTCTGCCCCCAGTGCCCTCAGGGTGGTCTCGAGCTCCTGATTCATCCTCTCCGTCTGTCCGTTCGACTGAGGGTGGAAGCCGGAGGAGAGGCTGACCGTCGCCCCAATGCTCTTGCAGAAAGCCCGCCACACCCTGAAAGAAAACTGGGGACCACGGTCGGACACGATATCCAGTGGAAGACCAAACAGCCGAAAAACATGGTTAAACGCGAGTTTCGCGGTTTCAAGTGTGGACGGTAGCTTGGGTAATGGCACAAAGCGACAGGCTTTCGAAAACCTGTCTACAATGACAAGAATAACAGTGTTCCCCTCCGATATGGGGAGACCGGTCACAAAGTCCATGGAAATGTGGGACCACGGTCGGTGTGGAATGGAGAGGGGATGTAGTAACCCCTGAGGCCGCTGGTGGCAGTTCTTGCTTCGTACACAGACGGAGCAGGCCCCGACAAACGACTTAACATCCTCGGCCATGCCAGGCCACCAAAACCGTCTCTGCACGAACTCCAGCGTCCGTCGAGCCCCAGGGTGTGCTGTGATACGTGAAGCGTGGCCCCACTGGAGTACCTGTGATCGTACGCCTCGGAGAACGAAGAGGAATCCAGGCCTCTCCGGACCTGGGGTGGGTTCGTCCCGTTGCGCCCTTCTGACCTTGGCCTCAATCCCCCAGCGGATGGATGCCACGATCCGGGAAAGAGGAATGATGGACCTCTCTTCCGTATCTTGGCTATCCGAGGGAAACTGCCGGGACAAGGCGTCGGGCTTGATGTTCTTCGACCCTGGGCGGTAGGAAAGGGTAAAGTCGAACCGACTAAAAAACAGGGACCATCGAGACTGTCGGGGGTTGAGGCGCTTGGCAACCTGGAGGTACTCAAGGTTCCGATGGTCCGTCCACACCAGGAACGGATGTTGAGCGCCCTCCAGCCAGTGCCTCCACTCCTCGAGCGCCAGCTTGACGGCCAGCAACTCCCGGTCACCCACGTCGTGCGGGATTCTGCAGGACTCAGCCGGTGGGAGAAGAAAGCGCAGGGGTGGATCTTGTCGTCCTGAGCCCTCTGTGAGAGTATAGCCCCAACCCCTACCTCAGAGGCATCCACCTCCACCGTGAATGGCAGGGATGGGTCCGGAAGGACGAGAATGGGGGCTGAGGAGAACCTTCTCTTCAGTTCACAAAAGGCCTCCTCCGCTTTAGAGGACCAGACGAAGGGACCACGACCCTTCTTGGTAAGGGCGGAGATGGGTTCTGCAATAGAACTAAAGCCTCGGATGAACCTCCGATAAAAATTTGCAAAGCCCAGGAACTGCTGCACCCCCTTAATGGATTTAGGGGCCTCCCAGTCCCTCACTGCCTTCGTCTTCTTTGGATCCATCTCAATCTGGGCCTCCCTGAGGATGTACCCCAGGAAGGTAACCTCAGGTCTGTGGAATTCGCACTTTTGGGGTTTCACAAAAAGATGGTTCTTAAGGAGTCTTTTGAGAACCTGTCGGACGTGTAGGCGATGTTCCTGCAGAGAACTGGAGAAAATCGTCCAGGTACACGAAAACGAAGTGATTAATCATGTCACGGAGACAGTCATTGATCAGGGCCTGGAACACTGGTGGAGCATTAGTTAGGCCGAAAGGCATCACCTGGTATTCGTAGTGCCCCGTCGGGGTGTTGAAGGCCGTCTTCCACTCGTCCCCCTTCCGGATGCGGACCAGGTGGTACGCATTTCGCAGGTCTAGTTTGGTAAAAATGCTTGCACCCTGGAGGAGGTCAAATGCTGTGGACATCAGTGGCAGGGGATAGCGATTACGGATGGTGATCTTGTTAAGGCTCCGGTAGTCGATACAGGGCCGCAGGGAACCGTCCTTCTTGCCCACGAAGAAAAACCCCGCTCCGGCAGGAGACGTGGACGGACGGATGAACCCGGACGCTAGAGCGTCCCTGATGTAATCGTCCATGGCCCTCCTTTCTGGACGGGAACGGGAAAAAATCCGCCCCCTGGTTGGACTGGCACCTGGTTGTAGCTCGACTGAGCAGTCGTATGGCCGGTGAGGTGGAAGAGAAGCGGCCCGGCTCTTGCTGAACACCTCCTGCAGATCCAGGTACTCTGCCGGCACCAGCGACAGTTCAGCAGGCTCAGGAGGCTTGGGAAAACAAAGCGGAGAATCAATGAAGAGACAGGTGGCGTGGCAGGTAGGACCCCATTCGAGGATGCGGCCCGTTACCCAGTCAAGATGGGGGTTGTGGCGGTTGAGCCACGGGAACCCCAAGACCACTGGAAACTCCGGAGAGCAGATCAGGTTTAGGGAGATCTCCTCACGATGATCTCCCAGTTGCAGCCTCACCTGTGATGTGACTCGGGTCACGCTGCCGTTACCCAGTGCTCGCCCATCAAGGGCGGTGACAGCAAGCGGTGTCTCAAGGGAGACCAGAGGGATCTTGAGCCTTAGCGCAAGACCCCGGTCTATGAAATTTCCCGCTGCCCCGGAGTCTACCAGAGCCTGGCATGAATGTTCATTCTTGCCCCAGGAGATGGAAATAGGGAGATACACCGCTTGGTCCGGAGACTGGGAAGAAAAGGTTGCGCCCGTCACAACCCCTCCCTGGTTGGACGGACGACCCCTTTTCCCGAAAGCTCGAGACAAGAAGATATGCGGTGACCAGTTTCGCCGCAGTAAAGACAAAGACCCTGACGCTTCCGCCGCTCCTTCTCTTTGGCAGACAGTCGGGCCCCGCCCAGCTGCATAGGCTCGGGGTCTTCACCTGACTTGGACCTCCAAGAATCTGCTGGTAGTAGCCAGGAGACCCCCTGGTCCCCGCGATGCTCCCTCATACGGTTGTCCAATCGCACGGCGTGGGCAATCAGAGGTTCTAACTCCCTGGGGCACCCGATCGAAGCCAACCTGTCCTTCAGGGCGTCCGACAGCCCGTGGTGGAAGGCCGTTACCAGAGCCTTGTCGTTCCATTCACTCTCCTCTGCGAGAGTGTGGAACTCAATGGCATAGTCCATAACGGAACGCTTGTCCTGCCGAATAGTCATTAGCAGCTTGGCAGTGTCTGGCCCGGTTGTGGACTGGTCAAAGACCAGTAACATCTCCTCCTGGAAATCCTTGAAGGAAGAGCATACTGAGCCCTGCTTCGCCCAGACTGCGGTAGCCCATTTCAAGGCCTTGTCTGTGAGAAGGGTAATGATGTACGCTATGCGGAAGCGGTCCGAGGAAAAGGCACGGGGTTGGAGCTCAAAGATCAGGTCGCACTGTGTAAGAAAACCTCGACAACCCCCCTTGCTGCCATCATAGCGATGCGGCTGGGAGACCCGGGGTTCCACAGAGGAGTGTGGAACAGGAGCCTCAGGAAGATGCTGTGCTGCGCTTCTCTGGTCCAGTTGTTGCAGGTGCTGGGTGTGGCGAAGTACGTCTTCCTGCTGGCGAGCAATATCCGCCTGTTGGCGGGCAAGGTTCTCCTGCTGGAGAGTCATGCTGTCGTGCTGGGAAGTAAGCAGCGCCTGCTGGTGGACCATCTGCTCCCGCTGCGCCTCCAGCTCTGCCTGCTGGCGAGTAGCCTTCTTCAGCTGGCGATCTTCTGCTTCCTTGTGGTGAACTAGTGCTTGTTCGTGCTGGTCAAGACGGGTGTTGCTTGAATGTAGGCTAAGGGATATAGCCTGGAGGGTCTGCTCCATTCTCTCCCATTGCTGGGACATGTGAGGGTAACGAGGATCACTAAGTATAATCAAACGTCGCAATGACGTGTCTAGCACACTGCCAGGTATTTATACCCTGGTCAAACAAAGTTAATTGAACTTTTCCAAGTGAAAACAGGTGTGGAACAGAAAGACTGAAATAATGTCTTTCGGCCACCAGAGGTCGCCAAATGACCCCAGTGGCAAAAACAGAAGTCCCAAATCATGACACACACGGCATTAGAGTGGCGCCGAGTTTCCCGTGCTCGGAGGAGGAGGTGGGGCTGGCAGTGGGCGACGTGGTCGTGACGGGTCATCAGGGGCATGTATGTGCCGGTGGCGCCGCTGGCCACACCGTCGGTTCGGGTCACCGTGGCCAACGTGCCTCCTTTTATAAAAGAGGAGGTGATTTTGAAGGAGCTGGTGAAGCACGGGAAGGTGGTGTCCCGGCTGAAGAAGATCCCCTCAGGGTGGAAGTCCTCCCGGATGAGGCAGTGTGGTCCCACCGGAGGCATCTCTCCATGATCCTGAACAACAGGGGAGAAGAGCTCCGCCTCCGGGTGTTCATCAGGGTGGAGAGCTCCGCCTCCGGGTGTTCATCAGGGTGGAGAGCTCCGCCTCCGGGTGTTCATCAGGGTGGAGAGCTCCGCCTCCGGGTGTTCATCAGGGTGGAGAGCTCCGCCTCCGGGTGTTCATCAGGGTGGAGAGCTCCGCCTCCGGGTGTTCATCAGGGTGGCCGAGCACAACTACCTAATTTACATCTCCTCAGGGAACGGGAAGTGCTTCATCTGTGGCGAGAGGGGCACATAGCCCGGGACTGCCACCGGTGGAGAGCTGCTGAGCAGAACACCAGCAGGGCGGCTCCTCGGGGGCAGAACCAGGGGGGGGCGGAGGGCACGGGGGGTGCACAGCAGGGGGGGAGGGGGGGCAACCAGGGACTGCAGGTACCCAGAGGGGGGAGGAGAGGGAGCAGGCAGGAACTGGGGGCTCCCAGCAGGATGAGGAGAGAGAGCAGGCAGAGATGGGGGGTGCCCAGCAGGTTGTGGAGGAGGAGGAGGAGGGGGGCACTGGGCCAGTCCAGCAAGGTGAGGGTGAGGAGGTAGAAGAGGAGGAGAGGAGAGAAGAGGGAGGGGCTGGGGCTGAGGTGGCCCAAGAAGGTGAAGAGGAGGACAAGGGAGACAGGCGTCAGGGAGGTGAGGCTGTCAGACAGCGAGGTGGACATGGAGGCGGAGGAGGAGAGCCTCAGAGTCCCCCGTTTAAAGAGGAAGTGTGGAGGAAGTGACGGAGGGAAGAAGGAGGTCCAGGACAGAGGGGGCGGAGCCAGAGTCCAGCTCGGAGGAAGACTCCGACTCTGATCCACACTACAGTGTGGAGGAGATTAAAGAGTTCCTCCGGAAGACCAAGCAGACGTGGCACGTCAAGGTGGAGGACCACGTCAAGGTGGAGGACCACGTCAAGGTGTGCATTTTCTACCTGTGAGGCGAGACTACTGACTACTTGGATCCTGCTAAGTATCTTCTTTAAACTAGTTTTATCTGCTAAAGTTACTGTTGTATTTGTCGTTTAAAGCTGCTAGATTGTTAGTTTGTCCTGTTTTAAGGAGTTGTTTTGGTAGAGAAGTGTGTCCTGTGTTCTGACACCTGAATCTTCACTGATTGGACGAGCGATCATCACCTGGTTTCTGTTGAGTGTCATTTGAATACCAAAAGACAAGGGGCGGTGTCAACGCGGCTGGAGGTAATTGGCACTAACTTGGGCTCATAACCGGATGGGGTTTTTCGCGTCAGCTGTAGCGTCAGCGTGACTCATCGGACGAAGACTCGGAGGACAAAGACATAGGAGTCTTCCGTTGGAGTCAAGACTCGGAGGACAAAGACATAGGAGTCTTCCGTTGGAGTCTTCGGGGTGGATGAGTCTTTTCCCCATTTTGTGAATATGTGTGTCTTTTCCATACCTGTGCGTATCTCTACTCGTAGTTACTAAAGGACTCGTTCATTCATGTACCGGAACCCCTCCTCTGTTATCCTTCCTACCCGTTCTACTCACACCCAGCACCTTGTCACGGGAGGCCTCTGGAACTGTCAGTCAGCCAACCGCAAGGCTGACTTCATCTCTGGCTTTGCTGTGGAGCAGTCGCTTGACTTCCTGGCTCTCACTGAGACCTGGATCACAGCAGACAACACGTCTACCCCGGCTGCTCTCTCCTCGGCCTTCTCCTTCAGCCACACACCCAGACCCTCTGGTCGGGGTGCAGCTACAGGTTTACTCATCTCACCCACATGGTGTTTCGCTCCCTACCCGCTTCCACTCTTTATCCCACTGACTTTTGAGTTTCATGCTGTGACCGTTACTCATCCGGTTCAACTTCACATTGTTGTTCTCTACCGTCCCCCTGGTTCTTTGGGAGATTTCTTGGAAGAGCTAGACGTCCTCCTATCGAACTTCGCGGAACACGGCCCCCCGCTCATCCTTCTGGGTGACTTCAACATCCAGACAGAGAAGTCATGTGATCTCTTACTCTTACTGTCTTCCTTTGACCTCTCACTCAGTCCCTCCCCTCCCACTCACAAAGCCGGCAACCACCTTGACTACATTTTCACAAGAAACTGCTCTACCTCTAACCTCACTGTAACTCCTCTCCATGTCTCTGACCACTTCTTCATCTCTTACTCTCTCTCGCTCTCTGGTACTGACAACCCAACCATATCTACAGACTCTGCACCTGTACGCCGCAACATTCGCACCCTCTGCCCCTCCTCTCTGGCCTCCTCTGTCCTATCTGCTCTCCCCTCAACTGACTGCTTCTCACTCATGCAGCCTAACTCTGCCGCAGACACTCTCCTCTCTTCCCTGTCTTCATCTCTTGATTCTCTTTGTCCTTTTAAGACACGACCGGTTCGGAAATCCTCTCCGGCTCCGTGGTTGTCGGACTCGGTGCGCGCCGAGAGAGCCACCCTGCGAGCGACGGAAAGGAAATGGCGAAAAACGAATCAAGCGGAAGACTTGCTCTTCTATCAATCTCTCCTCTCCTGATTCTCTACCTCTATCTCTGCAGCCAAAAGCTCGTTCTACCTGACCAAAATTCAGTCTTCCTTCTCTAACCCCAAAAAACTCTTCTCTATCTTTTCCAACCTCCTTGATCCCCCCTGTCCCCCTCCTCCTTCCACCCTTTTGCCGAGCCACTTTGTCGACTACTTTACAAACAAGATAGACGACATACGCTCCTCCTTTACAAATCCATCTTCTATCACCTCAACAACACTAACTTCTTCATCCCCTCTCTTCCTCTTTCACCCCTTGTCTCCCAATCAAGTTCTTAGCTTGGTGACCTCCGCTCGACCGACCACCTGCGCCCTTGACCCCGTCTCCCATCCTCCAGGCTATTGCTCCTGATCTTCTGTCCTTTCTCACCCATCTTATTAACAGCTCACTCTCAACTGGTTGTTTCCCCAACTCTCTGAAGGAGGCGAGAGTCAACCCTCTCCTGAAGAAACCCACGCTTGACCCGTCTGAAGTCAGCAACTACAGACCGGTCTCTCTTCTTCCTTTTCTCTCCAAAACTCTGGAGCGAGCTCTCTTGAGCCAAGTGTCCTCCTATCTCCACAGTAACAACCTTCTTGACCCTCACCAGTCTGGATTCAAGGCCGGCCACTCGACAGAGACGGCCCTCCTTGCTGTCTCCGAGCAGCTTCACACTGCTAGAGCAGCCTCTCTCTCCTCTGTCCTTATCCTTCTCGACCTTTCTGCAGCATTTGACACCGTGAACCACCAGATCCTTATCTCTTCTCTTCAGGACCTGGGGATCTCAGGCACTGCACTCGCTCTTTTCTCTTCCTACCTTAAAGACCGCACCTACCGGGTAACGTGGAGAGGATCTGTGTCTGATCCTTGTCCTCTCACTATGGGGTTCCTCAAGGCTCCGTCCTGGGTCCCCTCCTCTTCTCTCTGTACACAAATTCTCTCGGCTCTGTCATTCATTCGCATGGCTTCTCCTACCATAGCTATGCTGACGACACCCAACTGATCTTCTCGTTTCCACCGTCTGAAACACGGGTGGCGGCGCGAATCTCTGCCTGTCTGACTGACATCTCTCAGTGGATGTCTGCTCACCATCTGAAAATCAACCCTGACAAGACCGAGCTACTATTCCTTCCAGGGAAAGGCTCCCCCACCCACGACCTGACTATCACCTTCAACAGCTCTGTGTTGGCCCCTACCCTGACTGCCAGGAACCTCGGGGTGACACTCGACAGTCAACTCTCCCTGACGGCCAATATCGCTGCGACGACGCGTTCCTGTAGGTACATGCTGCACAACATCAGGAGAATACGGCCTCTTCTTACTCAGAAGGCGGCGCAGGTTCTGATCCAGGCTCTGGTCATTTCACGCCTCGACTACTGCAACTCCCTCCTGGCAGGTCTACCTGCTAAGGCCATCCGACCTCTGCAGCTCATCCAGAATGCAGCAGCTCGACTGGTCTTCAGTCTCCCGAAATTCCCCCACACCACACCACTCCTCCGATCTCTTCACTGGTTACCGGTGGCTGCTCGCATCCGCTTCAAAACACTGGTTCTGGCGTACCGTGCTCTGAACGGATCGGGCCCCGTCTACATCCGGGATATGGTCACAACGTACACCCCGGCACGGTCGCTCCGCTCGGCAACAGCCAATCGACTTGTGACTCCTGCACCTCGAGCTAATCACTCGAAATCCAGACTGTTTGCTGTCCTGCTCCTCAGTGGTGGAACGAGCTCCCCACTGACATCAGGACAGCAGAAAGTCTCTACATCTTCCGTCGGAGACTGAAAACACACCTTTTCCGACTATATCTGGATTAAAACACAGATTAGCACTTCAGTGGCACTTAGATAGCACTTACTTATGGTACTTTTGTAGTTCGACTATGTTGAGGAAATGTTACTTCCTGTATTCTTGTTGTTCTTAGTTTGTACTCTAGGTTGAAATGCACTTATTGTAAGTCGCTTTGGATAAAAGCGTCGGCTAAATGACATGTAATGTAATGTAAAAGGTGGAGGACCACGTCAAGGTGGAGGACCACGTCAAGGTGGAGGACCACTTCAAGGTGGAGGACCACTTCAAGTTGGAGGACCACGTCAAGGTGGAGGACCACATCAAGGTGGAGGACCACGTCAAGGTGGAGGACCACGTCAAGGTGGAGGACCACTTCCCATGCAGGGATAAGTTCTTCCTGTCCGCCACCTTCCTCACAATGAAGACGAGAGAGGAGCTTCACGCCACAGGAGTTCTTCAGGCTCAAAAAGATCCTGTGCGACCTCCGGAAGGTGCTGCTGGTGGTGGACGATGAGAGGAGGGCGAGAGGTTGAGGGAAGAGGAGGAGCCAGAGCCTCAGCACTGGGAGGAGCTTCAGCCTCAAGACGGAGGGCAGGAGGCACTTCCTGTCCTCAGTGGACTTTAGTGTCCAGCACGAGCATCATGGACGTTCTCTTTGTTCAGGATTGGTGCTGCATTTATGTTTGTGTTGAAAATAATTTGGTTTATTGTGGTTCAAAGTTTTTTTGAATAAAGGTTTTCTAAAAATAAAAATAAAATCTCTCTCTCTCTCTCCCCTCCCTCTCTCTCTCTCTCTCTCCTCCTCTCCCTCTCTCTCTCTCTCTCCCTCTCTCTCTCCTCCTCTCTCTCTCTCTCCTCCTCTCTCTCTCTCGCTCTCTCTCTCCCTCTTCCTCTCTCTCTCTCCCTCTCTCTCTCTCTCTCGCTGCTCAATGGGCGCTAACCGCCTTTCAGATGGAAATGGAATACCCGGTGGAAAATTGGACACGGTCATCCGGATGCTGGTTAGCGGCGGCGGGGCGGGTGAATGGGAGCCCCCCCCCCCTCCCCCAGGTGTTCACGCCGTGCTCCTTTTTCCTTTATTTTGGAAAATACAGGAGAAAAAAAGGGAAAGCCGTTCTCATCGTGGCGTGACAACGGGATGCTAGCTAGCCGTCCGCTACGCGCTAGCTTACGCTAATGCGCTCCCGTGTCTCCTCCACGTCTCCTCTTCCCTCCCTCCTTCCATCCTTCCCTCCCTCCCTCATTAGCTGGCTTGCGAACACAAAACATGAACACGGCAAAAAAAGAAGAAGAAGAAAAAACGGATCCATGAAACGCTGACATGGAAACATAGAAAGACACGCCCCCCCCCCCCCCCCCCGCTGAAAGATTAAAGTGTGTGTCTGTGTGTGCGTGCGTGTGTGTCTGTGTGTGTGTGTGTGTGTCTGTGTGTGTGTGCGTGTGTGTCTGTGTGTGTGTGTGTCTGTGTGTGTGTGTGTGTGTGTGTGTCTGTGTGTGTGTGTGTGTGTGTGTGTGTGTGTGTCTGTGTGTGTGTCTGTGTGTGTGTGTGTGTGTGTGTGTCTGTGTGTGTGTGTGTGTGTCTGTGTGTGTGTGTGTGTGTCGGTGTGCGTGTGTGTGTGTCTGTGTGTGTGTCTGTGTGTGTGTTTGTGTGTGTGCATGTGTGTGAGCGCATGTGTGTCTGTGCGTGTGTGTGTCTGTGTGTGTGTGTGTCTGTGTGTGTGTGTGTTTGTGTGTGTGCGTGTGTGTCTGTGTGTGTGTGTCTGTGACCATGTTTACATGCATTCTTATAACTGGCTTAGTCGGACTGAAGTCTAATGATCCGTTTCATGTCAACATGTTCGACTGTGCGGTCCGACTACGATCCGATTAACACCCTGAAGAACTCGATCCGATCCGGTTGATAATTCGACTCTCGCGGCATGTAACGGTGAACTGGATTAGGATCTGGACTTTGCATCTTTGCGCATGCTTGAGATCCCGCCGCCCTCCTCCTCCTCCCTCCCTCCTCCCTCCTCACTCCCTCCTCCCCCCTCCCTCACTCCCTCCCTCCTCCCTCCTCACTCCCTCCTCCCTCCCTCCTCCCTCCTCACTCCCTCCCCCCTCCCTCCCATGTCGTGACCCGGAAGGCGAAAGAGACGATACGTTGTCACTGCCGGCAGAAAACAAACAAACAACGCCAATAGCGCCATTTGCATTCGCTGTACTCCTATTAACACCATGCAAGAACAGTAGAGGGATGTAGCTTCGCCTCGCTCTCTGCTCGCCATCTTTCTCCAAATGTTGATGTTGTTGTTGTTGTTGGTGGTGGTGAAGAGGTCAAGCGGAAATGGCTGTATCACCACGAGTTGTAATGAAAACAGCGCCGCCTATCGTATCGGATGTGACATGCTTTCAAAGGCCAATGATTCTAATGACTCACTGCCATGTTGGGATAACAGCTGATCCCCCAAAAGAGAGCAGAGTCCGACTAAAGCAAGATGAGAATTATACCATCATGTAAACGCACTGAGTGTGTGTGTGTGTGTGTCTGTGTGTGTGTCTGTGTGTGTGTGTGTGTCTGTGTGTCTGTGTGTAGATTCCGGTCGACTCAACAATTTAGATTTCTTCTCTTCTTTTTTTTTTTTTTTTTAGCATTTAAAGACTTTACAAAGTTTTAAAATCGGGCTTCATGATTGGAATAAAAGCGTTGGGTAAGCCCCGCCCCTTTTCTCACCTGTCAGTCTGCACTCGTTTAAACCGACCGCGACGGGCTTCTCTCTCTCTCTCTCTCTTTCTCCGTTTATTGAGCGAGAGAGGATAAGCACACTTGGCTCAAAGAGGCGATGAAGGGAAGTCACTCCTTTCCTCTCCTCCTTTCCTCTCCTCCTTTCCATCCTCAACCTCCCGCTTCACGTCGCCTCTCGTGTGTCGTCAATTCATCTTCACACACATACACACACACATACACACACACACAGAGACACACACATACACACACACAAACATACACACAGACAGACACACACACAGACATACACACAGACAGACACACACACACACAGACACACACACAGACATACACACACACACACATACACACTCACATATACACACACACATAAACATACACACACAGACACACACACACACACAGACATACACACAGACATACACACACACACACAAACAGACACACACACACACACAGACATACACACACACACACACACACACACACACAGACACACACACACACAGACATACACAGACATACACACACACACATACACACACACACAAACAGACACACACACAGAGACACACACACAGAGACACTCTTCCTCACCGTGATGAATAATTGACTCGTGACTCAGCGCAGAAATAGAAAATCTCCTCAAACAAGTGAAAACATCCTCAACCTGCACGGCCACGTGTGTGTGTGTGTGCGCGTGTGTGTGTGTGCGTGTGTGTGTGTGCGCATAATCCTGAACTAAAAGGAAAAGTAAGAAAGGTGCAAAAGAAATGACAGAAATCTAAAATACGTGCATTAATAATAATAATAATAATTCTTCTTCTTCTTATTATTATAAGAAGACACTTGTTGTTGTTGTTGTTGTGATCTTTGGGCTGATGAATGATTTGTGGGAGCGACTCGAGCGTCGAGTCCATCTCCTCCTCCTCTTTCTGCATTCTCTCTCCTGACCACCAGGGGGCTCCTCTAGTTGTATAGAAGTCTATGGTTCATGTGTTAAAGCTGCATTCTCTCTCCTGACCACCAGGGGGCGACTCCTCTGGTTGTATAGAAGTCTATGGTTCATGTGTTAAAGCTGCATTCTCTCTCCTGACCACCAGGGGACTCCTCTGGTTGTATAGAAGTCTATGGTTCATGTGTTAAAGCTGCATTATCTCTCCTGACCACCAGGGGGCTCCTCTGGTTGTATAGAAGTCTATGGTTCATGTGTTAAAGCTGCATTCTCTCTCCTGACCACCAGGGGGCTCCTCTGGTTGTATAGAAGTCTATGCTTCATGTGTTAAAGCTGCATTCTCTCTCCTGACCTCCAGGGGGCTCCTCTGGTTGTATAGAAGTCTCTGTAGTGACTCTACTTCTCTTGATGTATTCCCTCAGTAAACATTGTAAACATGAGTTTATGTCTCAGTCTCTAGTTTCAAGTCTTCTTCTGTACAGCATGATGTCATCATTTATACTTTATGGTCATTTAGAGACCATAAAGCAGGGGGCGCTTTAGGGGCGGGGCTTAAGGTGATTGACAGGTGACCTGAGGACTCTTCAGCCTGAAGGAACTCGTCATTAATCTGAGAAGATGTGGAGCTCGGAGAGATGGAGTTATCATCCCGGCTCTCTCTTTTGTTCTGCTCTCTCGCTCTCTCTCTCCCCTTGTTAGGAGGGTTCCTCCAAATTTGCACACGGATGAATAATGAATCTAAGGCGGCAACAACAACAAAAGAAAGTAGAAGAAGAAGGAGGAGGAGAGGAAGAAGGAGGAGGAGAAGAAGTATGAGGAGGAGAAGAGTAATAAACTTTCCCTGTCATTAACTTTTTAATTGTGAGCGCACGTGCACATCATGTCACGTGCACATCATGTCAATAGAGAGATTTTATTTTTGAAAAACACTATTTACATTTTTTCCATTACAACATTTCTTTAAAAATAAAGTGTTTAAAAAAATCATTGTTTAAAATAAAAGCAAACAAACAAAAAAACATTTAAAAAAAGAAAACATGTTTTACCTCATAAAAAGTGGTGCAAACTCCAGCTCCTCCTCTACCACAGAACAAACAATATCTTTAAAACACCAGCGTTGTTTAAAAGCATCCAGGTCTCCAATGTGTTAATAAAACCTGAACTCCAGCCAGAGTCTGGCTCTGATGTTGCAGAGCCACACTGCCCTGGCCTCCTGCCCCTCTCTGGTTTCCACCCGGGACTTCCTTGTTAAATAAATTGCCATTTTGGCTTCGCCGGATAAAAAATTAAGGAGCTGCCACTTTTCTTTTTCCGTTTTTTTGTAGGCAGCTCCCATGATAAAAACCTTCTCTGTAAAAACCACATTAAAAAGACTAAAAACCAATGTTAAAAGAGCGAAGAAACTCAAAAGTCTCTTACACTCATTAAAAACATGGTAAATAGTCTCCCGGAGGTCACAGAAGGGGCACTGGCTCAGGACAGCGGGATTGATTACCGAAATGAAAGCGTTGGACGCGACAGCACCGTGTAAAATCCGCCACTGGAGGTCAGCGGTCCTTTTCTTCAGGGGAGGCTTGTATAGGACCCCCCACTGCGGGCCAGGGCCTCCATGCCCAAGTCTCTCTGACCACACAGTGGGCGGTCTGTTGCACAGTCTGGACCTGTTGATGCTCTTCACGAGGTTAAAATACAAAGTCTTCTTGTCTGCTTTGTTCAGTGTGCAGTTTTCTGGGTGGCTCGTTCTTAGCAGGGGGCCGGTGAGTCCCCAGCCCCGGGCTGAGGGAGATGTCTGGGAAGGGGTCTGCAGGGTCCGGCTCTGCTCTCTGCTGGCTGTAGTCGTTGAGGAGGCTCCTCTCCAACCCGGTCAGCCTCTGCCTCCACAGCTCCAGGAGCCTCCTCGCCACCCGGTCGGAATGCATCCCCAGCAGGGAGCCCAGGGCCGGGGGGTCGCTCAGCGTCGGCCCCACTGCATCCACCAACTGCTGCAGGAAAGGGTCTTTGTTCGCAGCAGCGCCCCCGTTAGTCCAGGGGTGACGCTGCTGCTAATGTCCATTCTTGTTTTATAAATTAATGGTTCTCTCAACAACCAGAACAGAGAGTCAGACTGTGGGCACCTTTCGTGTTTAAAAAGGGCCCACGACTTAAAAACACCCTGATAAAAAGGAGGCAGCCCACTTAATTTAAAAAAACTAGAGTCTATTAAAAACAGAGCAGTATCCAGCCCTAGGTTGTCAGCACGTCTGAGGATGCAGCTGGCCACGTCTCGCCACACTAAAAACCCCGGACTCGTTAAAAACTCTCTTTGTCCTTCCTTCCTTTTTCTTCCTCCTTTTTTCCTTCGTCATCACTTCCTACCTCAACCACAGCCTCCCCCCCACTGCTCTGGGTGATTTCAACACCTTTGCCACCATCACCATCACCCTTGCCAGCCGTAGCCCCATCAGCAACATTTCTCTTGTTTTTCTTACTTTCCCCTCCTTTATCCTCATCACTTCTCACCTCACCCACAGCCTCCCCCCCACTGCTCTGGGCAGTTTCCCCACCTTTGCCACCATCTCCACCCTCACCACCACCCTTGCCACAATCACCCCCATTTTTTTGTTTTTATTATTATTTTTTCTCCCTTTTTTCCATTTCCTTCTTCCTTTTCTTTATCCTCATTATTTCCCAGCTCACCCACCTCCTCCCCCCCACTGCTCTTGGCAGCTTTAGCCCCGTCACCACCATCACCACCATTTTGAGAGTCTATTTTTCCTTTGTTTCCTTCACTCTTATCCCTTCCTACCCCACCCACAGCCTGCCTTTCCCTGCCCTGCCTAGCCTCACCAACATCACCATTACCATCGCCACCATCACTCACGCTCTCATTCATACCCACCACATGTGTCGGGTACAGCAGTAGTGACGCCGCTCGCCGCGCTCTCCGCTGGAAACGGAGCCGCCGCCGCAGCTGCCGCGCCGCGGTGTGCCCCTCCTCCCCGCAATGAAAGCACTTCATCGCCGATGAAGACGCGTAGACGTTATATTTGAAATCATCTACTCTGACGCTGAAGCGCAGGTTTAACTCCGCGCTCCGGTCGTTGAGTATCATATAAACCGATCTACGGTAACTCATGATGTGCTCCATCGAGCTCTCCTTGAACCCCGATGAGATCTCTCTCATCGGGGAGACCAGCTTTCCGTGCCGGGAGAGCTCTCTGCTGAGAAACTCATCGGAGATGAGCGGAGGGACGTTTGAAACGAGGACTCTGGTGGACGGCTGATCCAGCGGAAACACCTGCACAAACAAATCTCCCACCGAGAGACCCTCCTCCACCACGCGGCTCACCTTCCCCACCTGATCCAGGAAGATCACGACCGAGCCGTTCATCTTGGCAGCGGACTTCACGCTGCTGAACCCGACTTTCTTCCCGACTGCCCGAGCCAATTCCTCCACGCTGCACGAGGAGTCACCGACAATCTTCATCCCGTGTCTCCTCGTGAGCAGCGGGGGGGGAACCGGGGCAAACATTTCCGCCTCGCCCCGAGCCCGGTGAGGCACCGGCAGCGGGAAGACACCCAGAGAAAAACCCAAATAACCACCAAACAAAATAAACTACTGTGAAACCCAACTAATAAACCACATAAACTAAATACATACAACTATGAAAGAATAGAAAAGAAAGAGACACACAGACAACGCTCCGCAGCTCTCACACACACACCCTGTCACTCCGACTCTCAGCACAAACAGAGAGAGAGAGGGAGAGAGAGAGAGAGAGAGAGAGAGAGAGAGAGGGAGAGAGGGAGAGAGAGCCCCCAGTCCCACGAGGACGGACCTTAAATCCTGAATGTTGCTTCTGACTCATTCTGGTTAATTAAGCCGAATCAAGTGAGAGGATGATGGGGCCTCACACACACACACACACACACACACACACACACACGTTGCCCGCTCAGCATTGGGTTTCTGTGTGTGCTAACACAGCTTCAGTTTCACTTCATCATTCAGCTTCACCGTTGATGGAAGATGTTATTATCTTTGCACATCCTGCACTCAGCAGTTAGAACACACACACACACGCACACTGTTACGTCCCCTTTTGGTCTAAGGCAGTGGTCACCAACCTTTTTGAGCCCAAGATCCCTGACCTCCGCCTTCATGACCGGCAAGATCTACCTTTGAGGCGTTGAGAGTAAACGACTGTCCAGACTGGACTTACAACTTTTTATTTGGCCTAATTGTCATTTTGGTCCAGCGTTCAAATTGATGTGACCAGGTATACAGAATTTAAGTGTAATATAACAAGTAAGATATTTGTTAACCGCACACAATATGAACAAGAAAAAACACATTTGCAATGAGCAGCTGGATGAACTACCAATATAAATGTTGTATTTATTTACATTACAACACGACACTGACAACATGATCAGTCAGTGCAACTCATGTAAGTTCAGCTCTCATCATAATGCCATCAAGTCATGTGACTCCAGTCAGTGTGATGCTGTGACTGAACTCTGTCTGTGAGCTTGTAGTTAGTTCATAATCACAGACAGCCAGTCTGAGGCCGTCTGTCAGCTGTCTGTCAGTAATCCAGCTCCTGGTCTTTGATTTGGTGATTTTCTCAACTTCACTGACGAGTTTTTCGGGGCAAAATTGGTATTCATGAAAGTTTTCTCATCTGGAACTGGTTCTGAAGTCAGCCCGTTGGTGATTACGTTCACATCAGCTCTACAGACATCCTCAGATTTAAATAATTGTCATAATAATAAATATGAGAATCACCATTTGTGACTCCTGCATCTGTCCCTTTTCAAATAATAGAATAAATGCAATTGCAATCACTTTCAAGTAAACCAGATTGCTCTATCAGACAAGAAAAAAAAGCTCAATGTTGAGCTTTTGTTTTGAAGAACAGCAGAAATGCCCAACTCACAGAGACCTGGCAAGTCGCCAAGAATCTCAGCTGTTGCGCATGAGAAGGCGTAACCTGTAAATGCCGTAACGTAAACATGTACACGAAGGTACAGGCATTTCAACATGTATTTATTGTTGACTTAGTTTTATGTCGGTGTACTTTGAGCTTGTGTAATCTGTGAAGTTAGCAATAAAGGTATTTCTGCATTTCCCCTGCGCCTCACCTGTAGTGGTACGTTCCCCTCTATCGGGGCGCACAGCTGACAACACGGCTGTGTAAGCGAACCCGTTTTCAGGTGTTCATGAATCAGGCGGAGATGTTTTCTGACCTCAATCTTCCAGTCAGAAAGAAAACATTTCAGAAGACACCTCAGAAAATGTTCGAAAACAAGGAACAATGTGTTTCTGAATTTATTTTAATTTTATTTTGGAGATCGACAGGGAACGTCTCCGAGATCGACCGGTCGATCGCGATCGACGGGTTGGCGACCACTGGTCTAAGGGATAAGCGGGGGGAACGAACACAGGACAATCAAAGAATAAGTGGAAACGCTCAAAATTAGGAGTAACGTGGTCAAATAATATTTATTTATAATACAAAAGACAAAGGTTCAATAACGTGGGAGAGATCGGGACAGTTGCGGTTGTGCCAAACAAATGAACTCAAGATAACAAAACTAGGCCTGGCTATCTACCTCTCTGAAAAGAAACAAACAAAATGGCTCCAATAGCTTCTCTAATAAAGTTTGCATCAAAACAATACAGAGGCAGCAACAACCATGAGCCTCGTGTTTCTAGACACACAGGACCTACATGAGTGCATAAATGTACAGGGTACCCCAAACTTACCTACTGTCCACAACCTCTCACCACAAACCTTCTCCTCACTCAGTGGCAGTGTCCACATGAACACTCTCACAAAAACCACCAGCCCAAAGTCTTCCGTCTTCTCTGCTTTAAAAAGGGCCCTCTCAGCCGATTGGCCAGCTCGCCTTCTTGCACCCAGGTGCAGTCGGATTGGCCTGTTTAGGTGGCGATTGATTCCACCTGAAGAGAACACAAGGGGGGAGGGGAACACACACAACACTGACACGTAACACACACACACATAAAATAAATTCGTTTTTACGCCGGTAAGATTTCAGAATGAGGCAAACTGGTGAAATCTCCCCCCCCAAAAAAAGTGTGTGTGTGTATGCAGGGTTTTTCCTGCATAGAGAAAATGTGGGCGCGCGCCTAAGCCGTTTTCCCGAACGCCTAAAGCAAAAAAAATTCTGCGATGTAAAAAAACAACAACAAAAAAACAGTGTTCATCACGTGCATGTCAGCGAATATGTTCTCAATAGTCTGTTTCAAGGAGGCTCCAGCCGAACCCTCGTTCTGTTTTGATCAATAGTAATGGAGTTGATAAGCGTGTCTTCTTGTCTGATCAATACTGTGAGGCGAATGGACAGAGCGGCCAGCTGCTGGTCACTCAACAGCCCGACGTGCACCAATACACCTGGACTAGCATAGGGCTGCAACAACGAATCGATAAAATCGATTATTAAAATAGTTGGCAACGAATTTCATTATCGATTCGTTGTGTCGCGCGATTATTACGGCGCTCAATAAGTCGCGGAGTATAAAAAAAGTTGAGTTGAGCGCAGAACGGCGCAGGAGAAACCAGAGCGGAGCGAGAGGACAGAACGCTGCGTTGTGAGAGCCAATCAGCGCTGAGCTGCTCCTCTGTTGATGAATCTAATTGGCTGCTGCTGCTCTCGTGGCGCTGGATGCAGAAGTCATTCAAGTCGTCGGAGTGACATTCACGGAGCTGTGTGCGCCTCCGGGTGACGTCATCAGGGCTCTCAAGTGTCACGCATTGAGAGTGACAGTCACGCATTTCGGTCTTAAGTCACGCACTCCCGCCACACATCGTATTTCTCACGCTGAAAAATAACTCTCGGCTATTTAATGTTTTAATGTGCCGCAGCGCGCCAACATGAGCCGCGCTGCCCTCACCGTGGAGGAATCAAGCGCTCCCCTGGAGTTCTGCTGTGAGGAGCCACTTGACAGCCAATCAAAAAAAGGAAATGGGCTCCACAATAGCCAATCAGAAAAAAACGTATCTGTTGAATCTGGGTAAGATTTAATCCAGCAACCAATGAAAATAAAGCATCCTGGAATTGCGCGCGACTGATATAACTCATTTGCATTACTTTTCCAAACATTTTGGGATTTTATTTTTTTCAATTACTTTTCTAGGCCTGGAAATAGCCATTTAAAAATTCCATGACTTTCCCAGGTTTTCCATGACCGTACGAACCCTGTTTTGAATAAAGGGTTGAAAATTACAGTATTTTTATCCGATTAATCGAAAAAATAATAAACAGATTAATCGATTATCAAAATAATCGTTAGTTGCAGCCCGTCTATATGGAGGACTTAAAATGACTTAAGTATAAATAAATAAATAAATGCATGAATAAATAAAAGAATAAATAAATAAATGCTTAAATAAATGTATAAATAAATAAATAAATACAGGAATAAATAAATAAATGCTTAAATAAATGTATAAATAAATACAAGAATAAATGTATAAATTCAGAAATTAATAAATATAAGTTATAACTCAACAGGACATCATTAAATAAATGTATTTCTACATTTCTGTATTTCTTCATTTATTTATATCTCTATTTATGTGTCCACACGTATTTCTTCATTTATTTATGTGTGACATTTATGTGTCCGTATATTCAAATGAGCTGGGCGGTCCGAACCTCATTGTTGAACAGGATTGGTCAAGTCGGAGAGCAAGACAGAAGCAATCGATCCCTAGCACTTGGACCTGTAGACGAACAGTGTTTATTATGTATTCTTGTCTGTACATTCTAAATACTACTGTTGTTGAGGCACGGAATGTAATTTAAGGATGTTTTCAACCGAGAAGTTAGTAGTTTAAGCATCAAATCTGTGATCGGTTTATCGAGATTCAGCCTAATAAGGATATGCGACGGAGATTTGAGGTCCTGCTCGCGGGACCTCTGAGCTCCGGGCGCCGGGCGCTCAGCACGCTGTGTGGCCGCCGAGAGCAGCCTGATCTCGGCAGGACTTATTGAAATGCTCCGCTGGCTCTGACTGTTACGATCTCAGACACTTAGGAAGTAGGACCCAATTGCACGACCCGGGAGACAGAGATAAAGTATTTGTAAGTACTTTATTTTTCGGTTCTGCAGTGAACAAAATGAAAGCGCCACGAGTGAGGATCAAAACTTTTCAGAGCACAACATAACCCGACCTGATCATGGCAAAGACCAGACGAACTGACAAGGAACACTGGGAGACAGGAATTTAAGCACATGGTAACAAGACACAGGTGGGACCAATCAGGGCGGGCTGACACTGATGAGCATAGGAGACAGGTGTGATGACAGGTGAAAACAATCAGGAAGCCTGGAATGAGAGAAAGCGAACATAAATGACCTGAACCTCTCTAGCATATCTGTCGGTGCACAACAGTACCCCCCCCTCTAGGGCCAACTCCTGATGGCCCAGGCTGATTGTAAAAGTCGTGGATAAGAGTCTTGTCTACGATAAATGAAGCAGCTATCCAGCTTCTAGCCTCAGGACGGTAACCCTTCCAGTCTACCAGGAATTGCTTGCCCCCTATTACGGACCTCCAGTAGCTTACGGACCTTGTAACGTCACCCCTTCAAAGAACTGGGGCGGTGGAGGGGCTTGAGGCGGGAACAAGTGTGCTCTCACACCGGCTTGATTCTACTAACGTGAAACGTTGGGTGCACTCTCAAGGTCCTGGGAGTTGCAAGCGTCGGCCGCGGGTTGATGACTCTGGACACTGGAAACGGACCCACAAATCTCGGAGCCAGTTTCTTTGAGGCGACATGGAGTGGTAAGTCTTTGTAGAGAGCCAAACCTTTTGGCCTGGACTGTAGGAGGAGCGACCCTGCGATGAGCGTCCGCAACAGCCTTCATCCGAGCTGAACTTGGAGAAGAGACTGGCGAGCACCAGCCCAAACTCTGCGACAACGTCTGATCATGGCATGTGCCGATGGAACCATCACCTCTTCCTCGTTGTTAGGGAAAAGTGGAGGCTGGAAACCATTGACACAATGGAATGGAGAGAGACCTGTGGCCGCCGTAGGAAGGGGATTCCGGGCAACCTCGACCCATGTGAGGTGCTCACTCCGGCTGGTCTGGTTCCGGGAGACGAGGCAACGTGGCGTAGTCTCTAGTTCTTGGTTCAGACGCCCGACTGTCCATTTGACTGAGGGTGATATCCTGATGACAGGCTGACGGTGGCACCTATGAGTCGACAAAACTCTTTCCAGAAGGCGGAAATGAATTGTGGACCCCTGTCGGAAACAATGTCATTAGGGAATCCATGGATCCTGAATCGTGATTCATCATGACCTCTGCGGTGACTTTGGCAGAGGAACGCTTGGTCAATGGGATGAAGTGAGCCATTTTTGAAAATCGATCAACCCCTGTTAGAACCGTAGTCTTGCCTCTGGATGAGGAAATCCTGTCACAAAATCCATCGAAATGTGTGACCAAGGACGATGGGGAATCGGCAGCGGCTGGAGCAAGCCCATCTTAACTTGAGATGAGGTCTTATTACACGCACACACGGACAAGCCGCTACATACTCGGCCACATTTTTCTTCATGGATGGCCACCAGAAACGTTGTTGAATCCTGAACATTGTTCTTGCTACTCCCGGATGGCACGAAGCACAGATGAGTGAGCCCAGTGGATGACCTTGGAGTGAAGAGCCTCAGGAACAAACAGCAGATTGTTGGGACACTCGCTAGGCGCTGGATTCATGACATTTGCCTCTTTAACGTCTGACTCCACTTGCCAGGAAAAGGCTCCGATCACCCGGTTAAGTGGAAGGATGGTCTTGGGCTCTACCGCAAGTGGTTCGGGATCGTAAAGACGAGACAAAGCATCGGGTTTTTGATTCTGAGACCGGGACGAAAAGAGAGTGTGAAGTTGAATCTACTAAAGAAAAGTGTCCACCTGGCCTGACGGGAGTTGAGACGCTTAGCCTTTCTTATATATTCTAGATTCTTGTGATCTGTCCAGACTAAAGACGGTTGCTCTGCACCCTCTAGCCAGTGTCTCCATTCCTCGAGGGCAGCTTTTACAGCTAACAATTCCTTGTTTCCCACGTCATAATTCCGCTCTGCCGTTGTCAACTTCGCGACAGGTAAGCACATGGATGCATCTTGTTGTCTTCTGCAGAACGTTGAGACAGTACTCCTCCAATTCCCTCATTGGAAGCATCCACCTCGACCATAAACTGGCGCTGGGGATCTGGAATGGTGAGTATGGGAGCTGATGTGAATCTATCTCTGAGAAGTTTGAAAGCAAGATCCGCCTGGGGGGTCCACTTGAAGGGAACCTTAGGAGAAGTCAGAACATGCAGAGGAGCAGCAACAGAACTGAAATTCCTAATAAACTTCCTATAGAAGTTAGCAAATCCTAGGAACTGCTGAACCTTTTTCCTGGAGTCTGGTGTGGGCCACTGGGATACTGCACTGACTTTCGCAGGATCCATTTGGATATGATTAGGTGAGACTATGTATCCTAAGAAAGACACCTCTTCTGTGTGGAACTCATACTTCTCTGCCTTGACATATAGCTGATTATCCAGTAGTTTCTGCAAAACTTGGCGGACATGGTTAACATGAGATTTAGCGTCTGGGGAGAAAATCAGTATGTCATCCAGATACACAAACACTGAAATATTCAAGAATTCCAAAACCTCATTCACAAAAGCTTGAAAAACAGCCGGTGCATTGCACAGTCCAAAAGGCATTACCAAGTACTCATAGTGACCATTCTGAGTGTTGAATCCAGTCTTCCACTCATCCCTTGTTTTATTCTAACCAAGTGATATGCATTTCTTAAATCCAACTTGGTGAATATCTTGGCCGTTGAAGCAGTTCAAAAGCAGATGACATGAGTGGCAGAGGATAGCGGTTCTTCACCGTAATGTCATTTAGTGGACTGTAGTCTATGCAAGGTCTCAGAGACCCGTCTTTCTTTCCCACAAAGAATCCGCTCCGGCTGGAGACGATGAAGGACGGATAATCCCTGATTTGAGTGAAGAGGAGATGTATTCATCCATTGCTGTTCTCTCAGGTCTCGAAATCGAGTAAAGTCTCCCTTGGGAATGGGGGCTCGGTAAGAGATCAATGGGACAGTCAAAATCTCGGTGAGGAGGTAGCGACAAGGCTTTAGACTTGTTAAACGCTTCTTTTAAATCATGGTAACAGGAAGGTACCTTGTGTAGATCAGGATAGTCAGGGTGATCTATAATGATCCTACTAGAGTCTGTTGGTGCATTAACAGGTTGCAGTTTACACCTGCCCTTACAATCCTCTCCCATTCCTTAACTTTCCTGAAGGCCAGTCTATGTGAGGAGTGTGGAACTTCAACCAAAGAAACCCCAAAATAATCGGGTGCTGAGTCGACTCAAAATATGAAATTGCATGCTCTCGGTATGGTCCTTATTTATAGTAATCTGTATGGGCTCAGTGCAATGGGTAACTGTGAACAACAAGCGGCCGTCTAAGGCACTGGCACTAACAGGATGAGATAGCGGGACAGTTTTATTTTTAGCTGTTTGACTAGGCCCCAGTCTATAAGGCTTTCGTCAGCCCCTGAGTCTATTAACACACCCTGGTCAATGGTCTGATTGTTAATACAAATGTCTACCTGAGTAACAGGTCGAGGAGGAAGTCTGCGGAAACTTGCTCACCAGCGCCCTCCTTTGACTGGTGAGCACGATCTTTTCCCGGGCATGAAGCGAGTTGATGACCCGGCTGGCGCAGTAGAAACAGCAACCCTCCCGTAGACGGCGCTGCCTCTCCTCCAGAGAAAGCCTGGTTCTTCCAAGCTGCATGGGTTCACCGGAGTCATTCGGAAGTGTAGTCCTCAGATGGTCCGGTAACATGAGCTGGAAATCCTCCGCTGGCGGCGCGACCCTCCGAGACGAATTCTGGAAACTGGGAATAACATCTCGGTTGCGTCGCTCCTCTCTCTTTCGAAGACGGTTATCGATCCGGATGGCCACAGCGATGAGGATTCCAGATCCCGGGTGTCTCCAGTGGAGCCAGCTGGTCCTTTATCGGTTCGAAAGTCCTGACATGAAGGCGTCACGAAGAGCCGGAACATTCCATCCGCTGTCCGCTGCTGCTGTACGAAACTCGATGGCATAATCAACCACCTGACGGTTGAGCTGACGTATTTGAAACAGTCTTCTGCTGGCCTCCGTAGCAGGCGATGAGTGGTCAAAATGCGCCTCATAGTCTCTATGAAATCGGCCAATGAGTAACATAGTTCGGTGTCTCTAGACCATTCTGCAGTAGCCCAGGCTGCAGCTCTTCCCGTTAAATGAGACACAATAAACGCCACTTTACCATGCTCAGATAAAAAAGCTGCTGGGTTGTGTTGAAAATGCAGATCACACTGTACCAGAAAGGCTCTGCAATTCGAAGAGTCTCCGGAAAATCTCTCCGGAAGAGCCAGCCGTAACGGGGAGGAAACAGCCTGACCTGGGTCGTCAGCTGGAGTATTGACAGGCAAATTCTCAGCTGTGGATGACGTCACCGGAGGAGCAGTCTGTTGAGTGAAAAAATTATTCATTTGGGCAACCAGTTTTTGCATCTGTGTAGATAATTCTTCCTGAACCCCGGCCTGGCGTCCTCTCAGCTCTTGTATTTCCCGGCTGACTTTGTGCAGTTTTCCTCGTGATGAAAAATCGTCACGCCCTGTACCGACAGAGCGGCGTGAAGCGTTCTTGGGTCGGCTGGGTCCATAATGTGGTCAGTTCGTTCTGTTACGATCTCAGACACTTAGGAAGTAGGACCCAATTGCACGACCCGGGAGACAGAGATAAAGTATTTGTAAGTACTTTATTTTTCGGTTCTGCAGTGAACAAAATGAAAGCGCTCACGTGGTGAGGATCAAAACTTTTCAAGAGCACAACATAACCCGACCTGATCATGGCAAAAGACCAGACGAACTGACAAGGAACACTGGGAGACAGGGGAATTTAAGCACATGGTAACAAGACACAGGTGGGACCAATCAGGGGCGGGGCTGACACTGATGAGCATAGGAGACAGGTGTGATGACAGGTGAAAACAATCAGGAAGCCTGGAATGAGAGAAAGCGAACATAAATGACCTGAACCTCTCTAGCATATCTGTCGGTGCACAACACTGACGTCTCCGTAGCGGCTAAACATGAGATATAATTAGGTTTTGGAGGATCTAAAGAGCACAACGAGTTTATTATTTACTAAAAGATAACGTTACGTCAATTTGACTGAGGGTTAAGATTCATAGCTTCATATTGTAGCGACCCTGGGTCAGGAAAGCTACGAGACGTTGTATCGTTATTACCGTTTATTCGTAGCCTACGCCAAACAACAGTGAACACCGCAACACATTCTACTCCACTGTAAAGTATTTTACAGTGAATAATTGGAGTAAATTCATGAGCAAGAACTGTTGATGTGGTGACGTCACAAGACCAGAAAGACCGTCCTGCGTCCTCGAGAGTCCGGTCTCCCAAGACCAGACTCCCAAGACCAGACTCCAAAAGAACACGAGTCTGTACTCAGTGTACTTGGAATTGATAAACGGCTGAAGTCAAAAAGCTGTCTAGGCTAACTTCTGCTAACGGTTAGCTGAGCGAGCCAACTTCAGCTTCATGTGCCAGGCAGAAGTAGTAGAGCACAACACACGAGGTGCATCACACTCCTGTGACCAATCATGCTTTAGACAGAGGTTCGGACCGCCCCAGCTCATTTGAATATACGGACACGTAAATGTCACACATGAATAAATGGAGAAATACGTGTGGACACATAAATAGAGAAATAAATAAATGAAGAAATACAGAAATGTAGAGATATATTTATTTAATGATGTCCTGTTGATTTATAACTTATATTTATTAATTCCTATATTTATTTATTTATTTATACATTTATTTAAGCATTTATTTATTTATTTATTCATTTATTTAAGCATTTATTTATTTATTCCTATATTTATTCATGCATTTATTTATTTATTCATTTATACTTAAGTCATTTTGAGTCCTCCATACGTCTAGCCTATCTATTTTAATTTAAAGTGGAAGCAAAATGATTTCCTCAAGCATAGCCGTCATTATTTCTGGGGGAAAAAAATACATAGATGTCTGCTAATTACGGTGATATGGCAACACAGACCGTGCGCGCGCAGCCCGCCAACAATTTTTTTGGGAGCACCGATGACCCATTTTGACCCAGGAAAAACCCTGGTATGTAACACCCCAGTGTGTGTGTATTGGAGAACACACACTGCCTCATGCCCACCAGCAAACTGTAGTGGAGCTGCCAACCCTCCTCTGCTGAGGGTAGAAGACAGTGGGTTTTACAAAATGTTTATGTGTTTAACATTTTAAATATTATGAATCAGTTTTTCATATATATATATATATATATATATATATATGTATAAATGTGGCAGACGAACCGGTCACGTCCAAGTGCAGTCATAAATTATATATATATATATATATATATATATATATAAAATACAGCCTATTATTTATTCATGGGCAAATTACATCATAGGTTGTTGAGGACGCGGTGCGGCTGAAAGGGTACAAATATATACTGTGTATATATATATATATATATATATTTATTTTTTCTAAATATATATTTATATAAATATATATATATGTATATATATACATATATATATATATACATACAGGACTGTCTCAGAAAATTAGAATATTGTGATAAAGTTCTTTATTTTCTGTAATGCAATTAAAAAAACAAAAATGTCATGCATTCTGGATTGATTACAAATCAACTGAAATATTGCAAGCCTTTTATTCTTTTAATATTGCTGATTATGGCTTACAGCTTAAGAAAACTCTAAAATCCTATCTCATAAAATTTTAATATTTCCTCAGACCAAGTAAAAAAAAGATTTATATCAGCTGACTGCTTGTCAAGGCTCAGAAACCCTTGCAGGTGTTTCGGAGTTAATTAGACAATTCAAGTGATTTGTTTAATACCCTACTAGTATACTTCTTTTCACACACCGGCTTGATTCTACTAACGTGAAACGTGGGTGCACTCTCAAGGTCCTGGGAGTTGCAAGCGTGCATCGACGCCGGGTTGATGACTCTGGACACTGGAAACGGACCCACAAATCTCAGCCAGTTTCTTTGAGGCGACATGGAGTGGTAAGTCTTTGGTAGAAGCCAAACCTTTGGCCTGGACTGTAGGAGGAGCGACCCTCGAGAACGTCCGCAACAGCCTTCATCCGAGCTGAACTGGAGAAGAGACTGAGCACCACCCAAATCTGCGACAACGCTGAATGGATTGACCGGAACCATCACTTCATTCGTTTCGGAAAAGTGAAAGAAACAAGACACAATGGAATGAGAGAGACCTTGCAAAAGAAGAATTAGTGGAACGACCCATGTATTTAAGGTGTCCAGTGATCTGACGATGATTAATCCTAGATTTTTTTTTTATACCGACTTACCATTATATTACTAGTTTATCAATTTAGGTACGGTCCTATTTATTCAAACTTTTTCATGTTGAAATGAATTTGGCAGTCCAAAATTACAGTATTTAATTTCCTGGGAAGAATATGATTCCTCAACATGTGACTTAGATGCTGGGTAAAAATGGTAGAAGTGCCATTTGAAAATCGGGAACACTGTTAGAACCGTAGTCTTGCCTCGATGTATGGAAACTTCAAAAACACTTCGAAAGGTAAAGCCGATGGGGAACCCAGGTGTGTGATAGCCCACTTAACTTCTATGGCCACAGCACACGTGAAGCCGACCTACTATCTGGGTGAGACATGGTATGGAAACGTAAGTTGTTAACTTGAAACATTATTTCTCTCGGATGGATAATCAATGATAGAGCTTATGGATGAACTGGGAAGAGCCTCAGGTCAATACAGGATTGGGACATACGTGGATTCATACATATACTAATTAACCTATTACTATTATGCCAAAGAAACCAGATGGTTAAGTGGAAGGATGTCTTGGGTCTACCAATGGTTCGGGATAAAAGAAAATATTTTTATTTTTCTAAAACCTGAAAAAAGAGTGTAAGTTAATCTACTAAAAAATGTCCACCGCTCGAAAGAGAATGTTACTTCTTTATATTTCTAATTCTTAAAACAAGATGCAAAACTTGCTCTGCTACACTCACGTATATTCACCGGAGCTTTTACATGCTATTCCTTTTTCCCAGATAATCCGACTCTCTTAAATTCCAAAGTCCAGACCGGTGAAAAAAAGTTTTAAGCTGGTTAGCAGACTCCAAATCCCTATTGGGATGACCTTTACAGACAATCAGGTTGGATAACACTAGAGTATGGGTCATGTATCATCTCTGAGAATTGAAAGATTCCAGGGTCCTAAAGAACCTTAGGAGAAGTAAAAGGCAGCAGAACAAGCTTGAAATTACTCAAAACTTCCTATTAATTTTCAAATCAGTACTGAAACCATACCTCGAATGTTGTGGGCACTTTCGGAAGTCTGCACTACTTTGATCATTTGGATAAATTAGGTGAGACTATGTATCCTAAAAGACACCTCTTCTTGATATATAATTCTTGCTTGACATATGCTGATTATCCAGTATTTCTGCAAAATTGCGGACATGGTTAACATAGAGATTTGCATTGGAAATCATTATTATGAATATACAACATAATATTGAATATAAAATTCAATCTCACAAAACTTAAAACAATGCATCAAATAAAATTACCAATACTATAGTACCATTTGAGTGTTGAATCAATAGTCTTCCACTACCCTGTTTATTATCAAAGTTATGCATTTTAAAACTACTGGTGAATTTTGTCCTTGAAGCATCAAAAGCTAGAAATGGTGAAAGAGGATAGCGTTATACACATAGTAATATTGTGGAATAAGTCACAACAAGGTTCAGGGAACACTTCCACAAAGGAATCGTGTGTGCTGGAGGTGATGGACGGATACCCGATTTGAGTGAAGAGAGTGATTCATCATACAATCTCTCACTCCGAACTTGAAAGTCCCATTGTGGAATGGGGCTCATTAAAGACAATGGGACAGTCAAAATCGGTAAGAAGTCGACAAGGCTTTAAATTGTTAAAGTGTCCTTAAATCATGGACGGAGGTACCTTGTGACTCGGAATTCGGTGATCTATAATGATCCTACTAGCTGTTGGTTTAATCAGGTTGAAGAGCGGCGGCTGAATCCGCTCCCATTCCTTTATTCTGAAGGGCCAGTCTAGTGAGGATTGGTTCAACCAACAGAAACCCAAAATAATCGGGTCTGCTGACCAAACTATGAAATTGCATGGCTCGGTATGGTCCTTATTTATAGTAACGTATGGGCTCAGTGCAATGGGTAATTTGAAACAGAACAGCGAGTCTGGCACTGAAAAAAATGAGATAAGACATTTTTTTTTAGCTGTTTGACTAGGCCCCAGTCTATAAGGCTTTCTAAATAATAATTTTAACACACCCTGGTCAATGGTAGATTTATTTTAAAAGTCTGAAATGATCTCATGCAAAGCAGATTGAATATTAATAAAAGAATAAAATGAAAATATACATATAAATATATATATACAGCCAATAAGCACCATTTTAAAATATCAAATAACTATATTTCCCCCCCCCCCCCCAAAAGTGGAATCTGATTGTCTTCTTCTTCCTCTTCTTCTTCTTCTTCTTCTTCTTCTTCTTCTTCTTCTGTTTGAAGCTGAACTTTATTTGGAGCAGATGTTGCATCACAGAGACGAGAGAGACTGAAAGCCGCTGTGCCCCCGCAGACTGTCACGTGTGAGTGTGTGTGTGTGTGTGTG
>NC_079396.1:27667236-27687236 GCF_029220125.1 Pseudoliparis swirei
GAAAAGACCTAAAAAACACGTGTTCCCCTCACAGGGCGACCGAGGGAACGGCGCCACCAACGGGCCGACGGCGGGAAGGAGCACCGGGGCCACCGGGGCCCCTCGGTCTCCTGCCACCTCCCTGAGCGTCCAGGAGGCGACGCCCGCTGAGTACGCCACCCTACGCAAGTTCAGAAAGGTAACGCGCCGGTCCAATCCGTTTCCCCCTTCCTCAGCCGGACTACGGATCAACTCGTACACATCGTCAACAACAACAACAACATAAGTTACAAATAAACTGTCTCTCTTTACCGACTTCTTTGCCTCCAAGGTCGACAAGACCAGCAGGAAGGACAGCAGCGGCGCCGACAGTCAGTACGACAGCCAATCGAGCGCGAGCGACTCGCCCTCCGCCGCTGCTCCTCCTCCTCCTCTTCCTCCCGCTCCTCCTCATCGCAGCCAGGAGCCCTTCCACCTGCACTCCTTCCCAAAGGTACGAGGACAAAACAACCACACACGTCTCTGGATGGGGAGCTCGAGCCACGTTTACACCACCCCCAAAATAAGCTGCACCTCCACCTGTCCGCCAGCAGAGGGCGATGTCCCCAAACAAACAGACAACACACGTGTCAGGCCTCTTCCTCATCACAGAGCGTCAGGGTGTGTTTGAATTAAATTATTCATGAAACGTAAGATTCAAACCCACCCGGTTGAGTTTTTTGGTTTTTTTGTAATATTTAATTATATGACATGTATATTATTATTATATCGTAATATTTATTTTTGATAATCTGAGTGAATAGAGCCATGACTGTTCATGAGTCACGGATCAGGGAACAATGATCGGATGGAGGGCAGCCTTTTCTGTGGCTTCGCTTTCACATACACATCCATTGTACATGCACGTTGTGGTTGTGTGTGTATGTGCATGTGTGTGTGTGTGTGTGTGTTTGACAGAGCGTGAAAAGAGGTGACTTTTTGGTTTGAGATGTAAGTCGGTTGATACGCTTCATTAAACAATTTAATCTGGTCTGTGGATGTCAGCCCATGTTGTTGACCTGACTTTTAATCTTTAAACCCTTAATGTGTGTGTGTGTGTGTGTGTGTGTGCGCGTGTGTGTGTGTGTGTGTGTGTGTGTGCGCGTGTGTGAGCAGCACGGTAATAGCAGCCAGAGTAAAGAGTGGAAGGATGGATTATGTAAGAGCCTGGCAGGTGGCCAGCCGGCCTCTCTCTCTGTGTGTGTGTGTGTGTGTGTGTGTGTGTGTGCGTGTGTGCGTGTGTGCGTGTGTGTGTGTGTCAGCCAGTCTTGGGCCAACAGGTAGCCAGCAGCCAGCGAGGGGATAACTAACGTTCACATATTGAAGCCATTTACTCGCTGCAGAGGAGGAGCAGAACCACGTTGTGTCTAATTGGTTCCTAATTGGTTGTTAATTGGTTCCTAATTGGTTTCTAATTGGTTCTTAATTGGTTTTCAATCACCGGGGCAAATACTTGTTTTGTTCTCTTTTTCATTTTCGAGTTTAATCAGAAGAACTTAAATTAATAAATCTCGATAAGTCTTTATTACGCCAACTGAAAGCTTTTGAGAGCACATATTTGTATTTTGAGATTTTTTTAAATTGAGAAAGCAAATTTGTTCATTTTGAGATCAAATCTTTTTGGGAAAGCAAATATACCTTCACACTCGTCCCTTCATCTCCGCAGACCGGAACCGATTCACTCAAATTCATGAACAATCCGCGGAGTGATTCCTTCAGACTCGTGAGGCTCTTTGCTTTGCCTGTTGGCAGGAGGCGGTGTTCATGGGCAACGGGGAGCAGTACATCTGGAAGCCACCGGAGGAGCAGCAGCAGGAGGAGGAGGAGGAGGAGGAGGAGGTGGTCGCCTTGCACCGGCCTCCACTGCGCACAGACAGCTTGAAGGGGCACCCGGCGCCGCCCACCGCCAAGGAGGTACACGCGTGTGCGTGTGTGTGTGTGTCTCTGATTTGTGAATGCTATGTTTACTGTCAGGAGGAGGGGGGGGGGGGGGTCATAATATCACCGCCTGTCATACAAGGTTTCTGCTTACAGAGGTTACGTTACACGGCAACTTCCCGCCTCCTCGTCTGAACCTTGACCCACATCTCCCACTTGTCTCCATCACTCAACTCAAACTTTTTTTAAACGTGTCATGTATTTTTGTGTTCGAAATCCAAGATTCCCCCCCCTTCAAGCCGAAAGTGCGCGTTCTCTCTCCCGGCCAGCAGGGGGCGACTCCTCTCTGGCTGCTCTACATATCTACTTAGCACGATATGTAGAATTTAAATACTATAAAGGTTTGAAGGTCAAACGTCCTCGCCCCCCGACCCCCCTTTCGGCTCAGCATATGAATAATAGAATAACACACGGAGCTCTACAGGCAGTTGGGGAACTCGAGGCATGTCAATCTGAGCAGAAGGGGGCGTGGCCCCGAGATGAACCGCCGTTCTATTATTAGCCTCTTTTCATTTTTCATTGTCGTCTTTATGAGTCAATAACTTTATTAGTTTATTTATGACTGACAGCTCAGAGAGGGGAGCGCGTCGTTCACACGGACCAACGGCTCCACGGGTTTCATTAAAGGGTTAACCCCCCCCCCCCCCCCTGAGTTGAACTCCTCCTCTCCTGAAACTACACAGAGCAGTCGGCCTTGGCTTCATTCTGCAATCTCCATTTCTTCCTCTCAAAACTTTCTTTCCTCTCTCTCTCCCTCTCTCTCTCTCCCTCTCTCTCTCTCCCTCTCTCTCTCTCTCTCTCTCTCTCTCCTCTCTCTCTCTCTCTCTCTCTCTCTTCTTCTTTTTTAAAACTTTTTAATCCAAACTCTTTGTCTGTTTGTCCACTTCATATTCCTCATATTCCTCATATCCTCTGGAGTTGGTCGGTAGGTGTTGAATTTCCACTCCCCAACCCAAATCCCCCCCCCCCCTTTTGTTTTCTTCTCGTGGCTGAGGAGGCGTTGCCTTCCGCAGCCAATCACGTTGCAGAGCGGCGGCCTGCGCCGTATTGAGCTCTTTTTTCATAAAGGTGCGCAGCTCACTTCTCAAGAGCTGAAGTCGAATCTGTGCGCAGGCTTCCTCAACAGCTGCGGCCCGGTTCAGAAACCCCCATCGTCTGGTGACTTCCTTCCTCTGCGGCACGGAGCTGCAAGCGCGCGCGCACACACTCTGCACACACACACACACACACACACACTTCGCACACACACACACACACACTCTGCACACACACACACACTGCGCACACACACACACACACACTCTGCACACACACACTGCACACACACACACACACACACTGCGCACACACACACACACACACTCTGCACACACACACACTGCACACACACACACTCTGCACACACACACACTCTGCACTGCACACACACATACACTGCGCACACACACACACACACACACACTCTGCACACACACACACACACACTGCGCACACACACACACTCTGCACACACACACACACACTGCGCACACACACACACACACGTGTTGCAGAGTCTCTTTGTTTGTCCAGATAAGGTCTCGCTCAAGAGTTTTTGCGGGGGCGGCATACGTGGGTCACTTAAGGTCAGAGAGAGAGAGAGAGAGAGAGAGAGAGAGAGAGAGGGAGAGAGAGAGAGAGAGAGAGAGGAACAACAAGTCACACAGAAGTGATACTTTCTGATATTTTCCAGTACTTTGTGGTACTTCCTGGTACTTTGTGGTACTTCCTGGCCTGGTGAACAACACTGAAGGGAGGCGAGCGGAACCGAACACATGGCCACTGTCTCTCTGCATCTCAGGTTGAGTTTTTTTGGGGAGTGGACAAAGGCTGATGTGTGTGTGTGTGTGTGTGTGTGTGTGTGTGTGTGTGTGAGCGTAGCCAGTGTCATGCGGGGCTACTAGAGCAGGGCTGCTGGTCTGGGTGTGAACGTGGAAGGTAAACATTGAACATGTCCCACAATCCTCCTGGCCTCCTCCTGGAGGTCACCTCCAGGTTCACTGGACCTCACACAGGATGTACAGTGAGCACACACACACACACACATGTACCATATTGAGCATGCACACATATGCAGATACCGTAATATGCATGCAAACACACACGCACATGCAGAATGCGCACACACACACACACACACACACACACACACATGTACCATATTGAGCATGCACACATATGCAGATACCGTAATATGCATGCAAACACACACGCACATGCAGAATGCGCACACACACACACACACACACACACATGTACCATATTGAGCATGCACACATATGCAGATACCGTAATATGCATGCAAACACACACGCACATGCAGAATGCGCACACACACACACACACACACACACATGTGCGTCACAGCCGGCCTCATGCAAAGCAAGCGAGAGTCCCGCCTGCGGGCCGAGGACCAGAGCTTCCTCTCCTGCTCCGCTGCGGTGACATTGTAACGGTCCTACCGCCTCAAACCGTCTGACACCACAGTTCACTGCGTCTGGCCCCGCCCCCTTCTGGCCCCGCCCCCGTCTGGCCCCGCTCCCGTCCATTTACCCAGCTGTCCTCTTTAAATAAGGAACAGTCGTGAAATATGAAGCAAAAAACTTGATGTCAATCATATATTTTGAGACTTCAAACATGGAATGAGGTCAAATTGACCCCAAAGGTCACCGGAGGGTTAAAGTCCGTAGTGCAGTTACAGAATAATACTCACAACTAGACTGTGACTTTGACATGCTTTATATTATCTCTTTATTTATGATCATATCTTTCTTTCTAATTGGTTCCTAATTGGTTTTCAATACTTGTTTTGTTCTCTTTTTCATTTTCGTGTTCAATCAGAAGAACTTAAATGAATAAATCTCAATAAATCTTTATTACACCAACAGAAAGGTTTTGAGAGCACATTTCTCTTTGTAAGTAAATTAGATTTAAAAAAAAAAAATTGTTGAGCAAATGTTTTTATTTTGAGATAAAACAAATTGGGAAAGCAAATATTTTTTTTATTTGAGAGCAAATATAAAAAAGTTTAGAGCAAATATTTTTAATTTGAGAACAAATGTTTATATTTTGTACACAAATATTTTTGTTTTGAGCAAATATTTTTTATTATGTGAGCAAATATTTGTAAGTATAATTTTATAATATTTTTTTAATTAATTACAATTTGTTTGTGTATTTTTAAAATAAGGGAAAGTCGTGAAATATGAATATATTTTGAGACTTTAAACATCGAATGAGGTCAAGATAGATAGATAGATAGATATATACTTTATTAATCCCCAAGGGGAAATTTGTCGTGACAGTAGCAGCAACACACAAGAATAAAAACAAATTGACCCCAAAGGTCACCGGAGGGTTAAAGTCCATAGTACAGTTACAGAATAATACTCACAACTATCACTTCCTAATACATGCTTTATAATATCACTTTATTTATGATCATATCTCTCTTTCTAATTGGTTTCTAATTGTTTCCTTATTGGTTGTTAATTGGTTCCTAATTGGTTCTTAATTGGTTTTCAATCACTGGGGAAAATACTTGTTTTGTTCTCTTTTTCATTTTCGAGTTCAATCAGAAAAATGTAATTAATAAATCTCGATAAGTCTTTATTACGCCAACAGAAAGCTTTTGAGAGCAGATTTATCTTTGTAAGTAATTTTTTTTTCTTTTCATTTTTTTTTTTTGGAGCAAATGTTTTTATTTTGAGATCAAAACAATTTGGGAAAGTAATTTGAGAGCAAATATAAAAAACTTTAGAACAAATATTTTTTATTTGAGAACAAATGTTTTTATTTTGTGAGCAAATATTTTTATTTTGAGAGCAAGTATAATTTTTTAAATCATTTTTAAATTAATTAAAACATTTTTGTGTATTTTTAAATAAGGAAAAGTCGTGAAATATGAAGCAAAAAACATGATGTCAATCATATATGTTGAGACTTTAAAGATGGAATGAGGTCAAATTGACCCCAAAGGTCACCGGAGGGTTAAAGTCCGTAGTTACAGAATAATACTCATAACTATCACTTCCTCATACATGCTTTATAATATCTTTATTTATGAGCATATCTCTCTTATTCATTAATCTAAAACATTAACTTTCTTTACATGTCCAATATGTCCAACAAAACATTCCAACCTTACAGAGTCGAGAGTTTTAAAAAATTGTTTTTATTCGATGCAGAAAAAACTGTAACGCGTCATTATCTTCAGGGGGCGTGGCCTCAGACAAACACGTACGTGTCGCGATGATGTCATCACCGTGCGCCCCCCCCCCCCCCTGCGCTCTGCGTCCCCAGATCGCAGACACCTACTCCATCGTGTGCAAATCCCAGAAGAAGAAGAAACCGCCGCCGGAGAACAACGGGTCCAAGACGCTGCCGCGCTCCTTCGGCGGCGCCGGCGCCCGGGGGCGGGGCCGGGGGGTCCAGCAGGGCCAGGCGCGCTCCCAGGAGGAGCCCGGCTACCAGCCGGTGGGGGACCGGCTCTGGAGCGCCGAGGCCGACCCGGCGGACGCCGCCATCGACGGCCCCCGGGGGGAGCAGGCGGGAACCAATAGCGTGGCGGCGGCGGCGGCGGCTGGGGGCGGTTCTGCCACCCTGAAGAGGAAGAAGCAGCAGCAGGCGGCACCTGGTCCCCCTCAGGGCTCCGGCCCCCCCGGCCCCCCGGTGAGGGAACACTTCTACGAGAGCATCGGCGACGGGAAGAAAGGCGCCAGCAGCACCACCACCATCTTCACCTTCAACGACGGGATGGAGATGTACGTCACCGGCCTGTAGCCGGGCGCACGTGCGGGGCGGGCCCAGAACCCACCGGAGTCCTCAAAGGGGCCCTCATGGACCCTCCTGGACCCTCATGGACCCTCCCGGACCCTCCTGGGCCCTCATGGACCCTCATGGACCCTCATGGGCCCTCAAGGACCCTCATGGATCCTCCCGGACCCTCCTGGGCCCTCATGGACCCTCATGGACCCTCATGGACCCTCATGGACCCTCCCGGACCCTCATGGACCCTCATGGACCCTCATGGACCCTCATGGGCCCTCATGGACCCTCATGGACCCTCCCGGGCCCTCCTGGGCCCTCATGGACCCTCATGGACCCTCATGGACCCTCCCGGGCCCTCATGGACCCTCATGGACCCTCCTGGGCCCTCATGGACCCTCATGGACCCTCATGGACCCTCCTGGCCCCAGCTGCTGGTCGTAGACACAGGGCCCCCTATGCCTCTCCATCCATTGTATGATGACATCAGGTGCCAACAGGGTCTCAATCCAGGTTCAGCCCCCCTCCCCCCCCCCTCCGGTTGGCGGTCTCTGGTCCAGAACCAGCCGAGGCCCAAATCCAGCCGAACATGGACCAAAATAAGTTGAGAAAACTGGAATCTTCAACCTTCACTGACCATCGTCACCTCGTCTTCATTTTCCATAATATCTTTATTTTTATATGAACACTGGAGAAGAGCACACACACACACACACACACACACACACACACACACACACACATGTATTCATATATAATGTGATGTGTGTTTGCACTGTGCAAACACACATCTGAAAATAGTAGCAGCAAGGACTCTTCTATGTTAATTGGGAGTGTGTCACACACACACACACCCTAACCCACACACACACACACACACACACACACCCGCACACCCACACCTACACACACACACCTCGCCGTGGGCAGGTGTGTAATAGCAGCAACTGGATGTCACAGGTGTGCGGTTCTTGTCTCGCCCTCGGTTCTCCGTCACGCTGCCGTCGTCGTTCTGTCGGAGGCTGAAGTCCCAAAGTGCCGTCAATGTGCCCCAAAAAAACTGATAATCAAAGATCAGAGATCAATAACACGATAACTCGTGACATAAAAAAACAAAACAATCAACAATCGTCGCTCTGAACATCTGCAGCCGGAGGGTTGACTCCGCCCCTCAGCCCCCCCACCCCCCCCCCACGCTGATACAATCTAAGAATTAAGGGTTCCCTGAGGTTCCACCGGAACCATTTGAAGTCCTTTCTTTCTTGCTCCAGGGTTCCTGGTTCCTACGCGGTTCCATCAGAACCCGTTTTCAACCAAAGAACCTCTTCGTTGGGACGACTCGGAGAATTGTCGAAAGCTTTGCTGTTAAAAGAGAACGCCTGGAATCCAGAACCACGTCGCCCCGACCCTCTAGGGTTCTCCGTGTGAACACTTTGACATATTAAAAGGTTCCCCCTTGTTGTGTTCTAGATTTAACTATATATAAGGGTTCTCAATCGAGACCCTTGGGTGGGTTCTAGATCACAACCGTGGCACATGGGTTATCTTTAGAACCCACTGGTTAGGTTCTCAATGAAACCCTTGGAACACACAATGGTTCTCCATAGAACCCCTATACCCTTGGAACACACAATGATTCTCCATAGAACCCCCTATACCCTTGGAACACACAATGGTTCTCCATAGAACCCCCTATACCCTTGGAATACACAATGGTTCTCCATAGAACCCCCTATACCCTTGGAATACACAATGGTTCTCCATAGAACCCCTATATACGCTTTATACACACAATGGTTCAAGGTAGAATCCCAGGGAATGGTTCTAGATTAAACCTGTGGACTATTAAAAGGTTCTAGGTAAAACCCCCTTGGTGGGTTTTTGTTTGCACCCTTAGAACTCGGATGGAACAATCACCCCACAGAAGTGTTCTCTCTAGAACATCTCATCATGGGTTCTGGGTGGAACCTTTCACGGATGGTTCTCAGTGGAACACTGTATGTTGGGTTCTAGGTGAAACCTCCTTGGTGGGTTCTTGTTTGGACCCTTAGGACGTAGACATGTTCTGGATACAACCTCCAGAGAGTCCTGGTGGAACAATCACCCCACAGAAGTGTTCTCTTTAGAATATCTCATAGTGGGTGCTGGGTGGAACCTTTCACGGTTCTCAGTGTAACCCTGTATGTTGGGTTCTAGGTGAAACCCCCTTGGTGGGTTCTTGTTTGCTCCCTTAGGACATAGACATGTTCTGGTACAGAACCTCTAGACTACAGAGTCCTGGGTTGAACATCTCATGTGGGGTTCTGGGTGGAACCTTTCACGGTTCTAAGTGGAACCCTGTATGTTGGGTTCCAGGTAAACATATCTTTTTGTTAAAGCTTCGACCGTAAACCCAAATTGCCAGAACCTCGTCGGTTCTCTGGGTGGCACCATTATTTCTCAGAGTGTACTTGGCCGATCCTCTGGGTGAAGCGATCGGCTCAGGGTTCTCGAGTGGGTTCTTGAGCGGGTTGTGCAAGACATTTTCCCCTACGGAGTGATACGGGTTCCACAATGCAGAACCGTTCCTGTGAACGAGCGTCAAATGAAGACGCTTCACAGCGTAAACATCGGATTTTATGGCCGTTATAATACATTAAGACGCCGTAAAGGATGGTTCCCCCATAGGACGGTTCCCCCTGAGGACGGTTCCCTCATAGGATGGTTCCCCCTGAGGACGGTTCTCCCTGAGGGCGGTTCCCCCTGAGGACGGTTCCCTCATAGGACGGTTCCCCCTGAGGACGGTTCCCTCATAGGATGGTTCCCCCTGAGGGCAGTTCCCCCATAGGACGGTTCCCCCTGAGGACGGTTCTCCCTGAGGGCGGTTCCCCATTAGGACGGTTCCCCCTGAGGGCAGTTCCCCCATAGGACGGTTCCCCCTGAGGGCGGTTCCCTCATAGGACGGTTCCCCCTGAGGACGGTTCTCCCTGAGGGCGGTTCCCCCTGAGGACGGTTCCCCATAGGACGGTTCTCCCTGAGGGCGGTTCCCCATGTGGTCGGTTCCCCCTGAGGGCGGTTCCCCATGAGGACGGTTCCCCCATAGGATGGTTCCCCCTGAGGTCGGTTCCTCCTGAGGGCGGTTCCCCATGAGGACGGTTCCCCCCGAGGGCGGTTCCCCCATAGGACGGTTCCCCCTGAGGTCGGTTCCTCCTGAGGGCGGTTCCCCATGAGGACGGTTCCCCATAGGACGGTTCTCCCTGAGGGCGGTTCCCCATGAGGTCGGTTCCCCCTGAGGGCGGTTCCCCATGAGGACGATTCCCCCATAGGACGGTTCCCCCTGAGGTCGGTTCCTCCTGAGGGCGGTTCCCCATGAGGACGGTTCCCCCCGAGGGTGGTTCCCCCATAGGACGGTTCCCCATGAGGACGGTTCCCCCTGAGGGCGGTTCCTCCATAGGACGGTTCCCCCCGAGGGCGGTTCCCCCATAGGACGGTTCCCCATGAGGACGGTTCCCCCCGAGGGCGGTTCCCCCATAAGACGGTTCCCCCCGAGGGCGGTTCCCCCTGAGGTCGGTTCCTCCTGAGGGCGGTTTCCCATGAGGACGGTTCCCCCCGAGGGCGGTTCCCCCATAGGACGGTTCCCCTTAAGGGCGGTTCTCCCTGAGGTCGGTTCCTCCTGAGGGCGGTTTCCCATGAGGACGGTTCCCCCCGAGGGCGGTTCCCCCATAGGACGGTTCCCCTTGAGGGCGGTTCCCCCTGAGGGCGGTTCTGCTGGTTCTGGTCTCGGGTCAAAGCCAGAGCTCCTGCACAGATCCACAGGCTGACTTCATGAACCCAGGGCTCTGACTGCAAGGGAAACCAAGAGCGGGCATGAAAACCACCAGCGAGTGTCCTTTGGAAGGTCGCCCACGAGGCCCCTAGGCCCCCTGCCCACTAGGCCCCTAGGCCCACCCTCGTCTCCAGCCTCTGCACTGAGATCCCTCGCCTCGTCTTTCTCACGTAGCTTTGGGAATCAAAGAAAGAAACAAGGCGATAATAAAAGGCGATGAAGACGAGAGGTGAAGAGAAGTCGGGAAAAAGGTAAAAAAATGAAGAAAAGAAAATGTAAAAACAAAACCTGCACTCTGTGTTTGATGCACTGTTTCTCTGCGTTAGTTTTTTCTTACCTGCTGATGAAAGTCGGTTCTATAGCTCATGCCACTGCCATGAAAACAGTTCCTTTATGTTGTCGGTGCCTCATTATTTTCCTGCTTGATCCCAAAAAGAAGTAAAAAAGAATAAAGTGCATGTTTTGATGATAATATGGGATAAAAACTAATATCGTACTTAATGATCTCTTTGTTAATCTCTCTCTCTGTTGCTATGCGATGCAAAAGCTGCATTCAGGGGTTTGTTGTTTTTACTTCTTTTCTTTTCCAAAGAGCAGCAACTTTGGAGGAGTATAAAAGGAGGAGGGGGGGGGGAGGTGAAAGGGGGAGGGGCCTCTGGGAGTGCAGAGCATGTTGTTTATCCTCCGCTCCGGGGGAGCAGGAAAAGAAAGGTGAGGATGGCAGAGGAAGAAAGAACAGCTTGTGTGTATGTATATATATATATATATATATATATATTGTTTAATATATATATATTGTTATATATATATATTGTTATAAAGTAGTATAAAAAGTTTCTTTTTTTGCATTTATGAAACTTCTTTATAACAATATATATATATATATTGTTATAAAGTAGTATATATATAATATATATATATTTCAAATATACATAATATATATGTAATATATATATGTATATATATTATATATGTATTGTTAAAAAGTTGTATTAAAAGTTCATTTTTAACTTTTCTTGCATTTATGAAACTACTTTATAACAATAAATATCTATATATAGATATATATCTATATATATCGAAGAACCGCCCCCCCCCCCCCACAAGCTGTGTTCATCCTCCAACAACCATCACTGACCTCTCTTTCGCCCCTGCAGGAGTGGAGGGGGGGGGGGCTTTGATGTCCAGTTCTGAGGGACTCAGGGAGTGATATGAGAAGGGGAGAGGGGGGGGGGGGGGGGGTAGTTAACTACTGTCTGATATGAGAAGGGACCAAACAGCTGAGCCTACCCCCCCCCCCCCTAGACATTAATCCTTAATAATGTTGTCACTTTATGTGTCACATTTTCTTTTTATCCTGAGAAGAAGCACTGATCTCATGTTTATTTATTTATTTATATCTATATATATATAGATATATATATATGCATATATATATTTTGTTGGGCACTGGTCCAGTCACCACACTGGTGGAGACGGATGTTCACCGCACAAACAGAACCCAGTCCGATGATGTAAATGTGTAAACGATATAAACTCTGTTGCTGTTCCGATGTTGTTTTATGTGATACAGAATACAGTATATTTGTATATTTGTAGATTTGTTGAGACGGAAAAAAATAAGTAAAAAAGAGAAAAAAGAAGAATTCTATCACAGAAACACGAGGCGGCGGTTGTTTAATCCGTCTTCATAGTCGTGGAGCGATGCAGCCTTGTTGTTAAAGCACTGGAGGGTTTGGTTAAAAAATAATAATAATGAGTATAATAAAGTATAATGTGACGGTGCAGATATGCAAAAGATAGTAATGTTTTCTATTAACCGTCATAAAATATTAAAGTGAGTTTTTACTTTTCTAATAAAGTGGCACATTATATCGTGTGTTGTTGTGGTTCTTTTGCCTTTTCTTACTGCGTACAAGATATATATATATATATATATGCATCTATTTATAAATTATGTATATTGGAAATATATATATTATATATATACTACTTTATAACAATATATATAGATTATGTATATTGGAAATATATATATTATGTATATATACTACTTTATAACAATATATATATATATTGTTATGAAGTAATTTCCCTTTATATCTATATATATACACATATATATTCATATATATATATGACATATATATTATGTATATTGGAAATATATATTTTATATATATAATACTTTATAACAATATATAACAATATATATATAAATATATATATATAAATATTGTTATAAAGTAGTTTCATGAATGCAAAAAAAGTAAAAAAGAAACTTTCTATACTACGATATAACAATATATATAACAATATATACATATATATATATATATATTATATATATATATACACCCTTATGGTTCTTAGTAGCAGTAAATGCAGCTTGCATAAAAAATAAAAGTCTGGGCCATTTTAATTAAATAAAGAGACATTCAGGGGCCTCCAACCTCTGGAGTCCAAAGAAACACAAGTTATAAAAAACAGTAAAGGTAACATAACGTGTTTATAAGCTTATTATAACAGTTTAGTAAGTAAAAAAGGTAGTTTGTTCATTTTGTACACAAAAAACCCACAGTGTCTCTATTATTGTGTCCATCTTGAAACAAGTCGACATTACACACACACACGGACACGCGCACACGCGCGCGCGCACACACACACACCTCTTTGACTCATAAAACTGAACCGTGCTGCAAAAACCTCCGCGGTTACTGCAGGACTACTTTCTTTTACTGCAGATTGCATTACATTATTAAATCTATTAATTTTAGAGAAAGCAAATCCAACTAAAAGATTGATAACAACTCTGCCGGTAAAATAAAGTAAAAACAACAACGAAAACATGATCCGTTGACTCTGCTTTGCTTTGAAAAAAAAAAATCATGAATAAATAAATAAATAAACCTCAACGCGCCGGCTGTTTGTTTTTCTCCTCCCGGACCAGCTCGTCGACTGCAGACACCGGCCGGTGAACTTTGAGGACACGCCTCCTCCCGGCCCCGCCCACATTGGAAAGAGGAGGGGGAGAGAGAGAGAGAGAGAGAGAGAGAGGGGTGCAAAAAAATAAAGAAAAAGAAAGAAAAAAAATCCCTTATGAGCGACACAGTCAAACTAGCCAATCAGCGGCCTCCTCGCAGTGGACGCGTGCCAGAGTGGAATGTTTATGTACGCGGTTGACCAATAGGGGAGAAGCAGAGGTGGGCGTGGCATTCTTTTTGGAGGAAAGAGGCAAAACAACATTGTATCCCCCCCCCCCCTCCCACCACCACCACCACCGCTCACATTGAACCGGGCGGCTGCTTGGATATCCTGGGTGGGTGGCGGTGGCAAACTTTGAACACGTAGAAGAAGAAGAGAAGAACCCCGGAGTTCAGGCACTTCGCTACAATCCGGATACAAATGTATCCAAAGTCCTGAATGTTGCACTCGCAGCTTTAGAAGAGCCGCTTTCCTGCCTGTAGTCTGGAGCATGGACACCCGGTTGGTCGCGGAGCCGCAGCAGCGGCGGCAGCCGGCGGCGGCGGCGGTCGGGTCGATGGTCGTCGGCGCGGCTTTCCACTGCCGGCCGGGCCGCTCGGTGCTGCGCGACAACCGGATCCCCGCGCCGCCGGCGGCCGAGGGGGAGGAGCGCGGCGGCGGCGGCTCCGTGCCGGTGTTTACGCGCGGGCCCGTTTTATACCAATGCCGAATGGACGGCGGTAACGCGGCTGCGGAGAAGGAGAAGAAGAAGGAGGAGGAGGTGAAAGGCGAGCGCACCTCCCCGCGAGGGAGCGGACGAGTCCCTCGCGACGCGGACAAAGTCAGCGCGGTACGTTTTATTTTCAGCACATTTTATTTGTATGTTTTCTATCTGCTCCGTTCGCCGGTGACGTGAACTGCTCTCCACAAAAAGTTCAAAGGCAACTCGAGCCGCCAGCGAACGACGTCACGACGGGTTGTTTGAAGCGCGTGAGTTTGACAGCTCTCGCGCGCGCCGCTGCTGCGTTGTATCTTCTCATAAGAAGCATACTTTATTTTATATTTATATATATATAATGTGTGCCTTTAAAAAAAAAACATGTATTGTGTTGCAGGTTGTTGTTGCTTTTTTAAAATGCGTTTCCCCAACTCGCCCGTGTAACAACGTGATAACCACTCCGCTTTAAATGGCGGCTCGTTCTGTGTGCAGAGTTTCAGAAAGAAAAAAAGGCGGGGGGGGGGGGATTTCAAACTACCGGCCTTCTCCTCCCCCCCCCCCCACACACACATAACTGTTGGGTGGAGCTACGGTGAGGGCTGTCGATAATAATGGTACTGGTTATGAAGCAAGGTTTTTCTTGCAAAGCGTTTTAAATTAAATTATATATATAAATATATATATAAAAATATATATTTATATATATTGATATTGATATATATATATATATATTTTGCATTGCAGTTCATACACACTTCTTTTCCTCGTGAAAGGTCGAGTTAATGTCTCCATGTCAGTTACTGATTGACCCCATGACATGAAATATGCACAGGTGGTGGATTGCCACACCTGCTTTTGATATGGATTAGATAACATCTTATTCAAATATGTTTAGTGAATGCCTGCGTGATTAAAAAAAATAATATATATATTCAATTCAATTCAATTCAGTTTATTTGTATAGCCCAATTTCACAAATTACAAATTTGTCTCGGAGTGCTTTACAATCTGTACACATAGACATCCCTGCCCCAAAACCTCACATCGGACCAGGAAAAACTCCCAAATAACCCTTCAGGGGGAAAAAAGGGGAAGAAACCTGGAGGAGAGCAACAGAGGAGGATCCCTCTCCAGGATATACAAATATATATATTTATTTATAAATATATACAACTATATATATAAATATAGATATATTAAAAATATATATAAATATATACAACTATATATATAAATTCCATATTTTATTTTAAAGTTCTTCAATTTTTCTTATTACTGTGTGATTAAGTATTTATTATACTTGTTTTTTCTACTTATGTCTCATTGTTTGTTCGTGTGCACTATCTACTGTGCTGCAAATGTAATAGAGATCATCTGATCTTATTTCATCTATATATATATGAGATTTAATAATAATTTTTACCATATATATAACACATTTTTTTAGCTTTTTGACCGTTAGATCAAAGATCAAAAAGCAAACAGAAGAAATCAATGCCCGTTTATATTATTATAAATATATATATATTTTACAGACTTAATGCATAAAACACCTGGATCCTGTTTTGCCATTAAGCACATTTAAAAAAACATTTTTTTAAATTGAGACATAAGAAAGTGGATCAATACCTTCGAGATGGAAGCTGTTTACTTTACTTGAACCCTAATTGCACAACTACATGTTTAGTGTGTGACGCTTTTCTTCTTCTTTTTTTTAACCCTTCCAGACCGGACTCGGGGACCACAGAGATGGCGGTTCCTCCGGGACCCTGAAGAGGGCCAGCCCGACCCACTGCCCGGCCGCCAACGGGCAGTCGCCGGGCGGCTTCGTGCACTTGGACCTCAGGAACCCAGGGCGACAGGCGGAGCCGGCCAACAACAACAACAACATCAACTTCAGGGCGGCGCAATGGCGGATCGCGCCGCCGCCGGGGAGGCAGCCCCTCCCTTCCTCCCACATCCCCGTCCCCAGACACAGGTAGGAGAGAGAGAGAGGATGACCCACTAGGTTTTTTATGCCCGGGCCCGTATTTCGTGGTTCTATTATGACAGTATGACATCATTCAGAATGTTATTTATGGGTCACGTGAACGGCATGGTGGACTTAAAATAACTTAAATAAATAAATGCATGAATAAATACATGAATAAATGCTTAAATAAATGTATAAATAAATAAATACAGGAATAGATAAATAAATGCTTAAATAAATGTATAAATAAATGTATAAATAAATAATCCTCTATTTATTCATGCATTTATTTATTTATACTTAAGTCATTTTAAGTCCTCCATATGAATGTGGTTCTGCGCCGGTATTATTCAGTTTTTTTTAAAGCATTCTTTTTCGCACGTTTGCAGTCTCAATTGTATCGCGACACGCCTTTCCTATTTTTAAAGAACAGAAAAAAAAGTCAGAAGGAGGAACACACATACTTTTTAAACATTATAAAAGGACTTGGATATCAACAGGTTGTTGTTGTTAAAGAATATGTGCAAATATAGCAATGCTGACCTTTTGAGGAAGGCGGTTGAAGGAATGAAAAAGGGGGAGGAGTCTGGGGGGGGGTGGGCTACGTGAAGCGGCTGCACATCGAAACAGGAATATTGTCAGTGGAATATTTATTTTAACTATTATATTGTTTTTTGTGTGTGCATGTACACGTCTTACTTGACCGCCGGCAAGCCGTGTGTGTGTGTGTGTGTGCGTCAGTCAGACAGGAAGCCGTGCATGTGCGGAGTGTGTGTGTTTCTTTTTTCGTGTGTGTGTTTTTTTCTTCTTCACTGTAACGCAGAGAGTTTTGCTTTTGCATAAATTTTTTTAAACACACACACGCACATTTGTGCACAGGAAGTTATTTTTAAAGTTACTAAAAGAAATAAAACAGATGCAGAAGAAGCAGAACATGCACGAGGACTTTCTATGATGTGCAGCTTGTCAATAAAACTGATTTCAGCGTGCGCTCGATTGGAGGCGTGGCTTGTTGAGGGCGTGTCTCAAGGCGGGGGGGGGGGGCGGGGTTGGTGAGCTCGCTCGTTGCGGGCGACCCGGGCCGTTGCCTCTCGGGGTTCTGGACGAGTCTCTCTGGCGCCGCCGTGTTTGAGGCTATCTCGCCTTCTCGCCTTCACGCCGCTCCCACGGAGAAACAACAAGCTGACGCGACGCAGACGGACGTTGAGTCACGTGTTGCGTAACCGAGTGGTCATATTAGCCCGGCCGCCTTTTATATGAGAGTCCTCTCTCTCTCTCTCTCTCTCTCTCTCTCACTCACTCTCTTGAGTGTTCAGTCTATGATGCTCGCTGAAGTTATCATATTATATATATACAAATAAACACTAAAACAATGTTTATTATCTTCAGCTTAGTTGCTTCCAAATGTGCACTTCATGACAAAAGAGAATTTATTATAAAAATAACAAAATAGTCCAAAACAAGAGAAAGGGGAGGAGCTACATCTCTGAAAAAACCCCATAAATGTGTAAATATATGGGTGTGTATATATATATATATATATAACATGTATCTCATGATTGTTATACTCAGCTTAGTACAATTCATGACACAAAATAATTTGTAATAAAGATTATAAAATAATAATAAAAACAACAAAGCAACAAAAAAAGAAAGGGAAGGATAAAAAAGTGTTGCTATATAAATATAAATATATTCATATATATTTATATATTTATATATATAACACAACTTTTTAGTCACACTTCTTCTTCTTCTTCTTCTTCCTCTTCTTCTTCTTCCCCCGAAGCTATAAAGCTGTCGCTCACCTCTGTGTGTATCACATTGATCAATATATCATTTACTTTTCACACACACACACACACACACACACACACACACACACACAAACACACATTGCAACACTCTTCACACCGTGTCTTGTCAGTCTGCTGCTCTAAAGTAGGTCACTGTCCACTGACAAGCAAATACTTGAAGTGGGCGTGGCCAACAGAGCGCTGCAGGCACGATGTATTTCTGTGTATTTCTGCAGATTTTTGTGTATTTCGCCACCAAACTGGTTCCCTTGGCAACGAGCCATCGGGAGTGGATTCTTGATTATTGCATACACATTACACGTTTATTTTCTCAGATAATTAATAATTATTTATCCATAAAAAAAGACTAATGATACCCACGCGATGATGCTTATATTATATCTTAAAATAACTTTCTCACTGTAAGATAAACCTTAAATAACATTTTATTTCCAGCTAAACACGGACTATTTGGACACGCATGACCTCGATTACACGGAAGAATACACAGCGGCACGATCAGAGCCACACATCTTTAAAAAAATATTCGAATAACAAATTCATCTTCAAAAATATATATATATATATGTATTTAATATATATAATATAAATATTGAAAACATTATTGGAAAAAAACTCATCTTAAGAAAATTATTAAAATAAAAAATTCATCTTAAAAATATATATACAGGACTGTCTCAGAAAATTAGAATATTGTGATAAAGTTCTTTATTTTCTGTAATGCAATTAAAAAAACAAAAATGTCATGCATTCTGGATTCATTACAAATCAACTGAAATATTGCAAGCCTTTTATTCTTTTAATATAGCTGATTATGGCTTACAGCTTAAGAAAACTCTAAAATCCTATCTCATAAAATTTTCATATTTCCTCAGACCAAGTAAAAAAAAAGATTTATAACAGCTGAGTGTTTGTCAAGGCTCAGGAAACCCTTGCAGGTGTTTCGAGTTAATTAGACAATTCAAGTGATTTGTTTAATACCCTACTAGTATACTTTTTCATGATATTCTAATATTTAGAGATAGGATATTTGAGTTTTCTTAAGCTGTAAGCCATAATCAGCAATAAATCAGAATAAAAGGCTTGCAATATTTCAGTTGATTTGTAATGAATCCAGAATGCATGACATTTTTGTTTTTTAATTGCATTACAGAAAATAAAGAACTTCATCACAATATTCTAATTTTCTGAGACAGTCCTGTATATATATTTAATATATATATATAATATAATAATATAAATATAGTTTAAAAATCGTACAAAATTTATCAGGTTTTCCGAGAAATTTGTATTTAATTTAAGTTGAAGTTGAGTTTGAGTGAATTTGCTCAATCGTTTGAACTCATTCAAAGTGCAGAGTACATTTAATCTCTCTCTCTTTCTGTCTCTTTCTCTCTCTCTCTCTCTCTTTCTGTCTCTTTCTCTCTCTCTCTCTTTCTGTCTCTTTCTGTCTCTCTCTCTCACCCTGAAGCTGCCAATACTCATCAGGTCCACAGATAACGTAACAAAGACCGGCTTGAATTTCTTTAAAAAACCCACAAAAAACTGTACTGCCGAACTGATAAGAGAGAGAGAGAGAGGTGGGGAGGGGGAGGGAGGGGGGGGGGGGTTGATGTGAAAAGCTTTTCTTTCCTTTCTTTCCTATCTGTTCCCAGTAGTCCTCGCATCACACCACACAGGAGGACACCTGAATAAAGCACCCGCATGAGCCAAGCACATACGCACCCACTGCATCGAGGAGGGGGGGGGGGAGGGAGTCTGCTGAGTCCCCCTACCCAAAGTAGATGTTACAGCCAGTTGTCCAGAGTCAGCAGCCAGTTGTCCAGAGTCCCTCCCTCCTCCTCTCCCTCCCATCCCCTCCTCCTCCTCCAGACTGCTGACACGGCGCCTCAAGTGGAGCGCTTTAAAACATTTCATCATCATCATCATCGTCATCATCATTGTCCTCATCATCATCGTCAA
>NC_079396.1:27699736-27722236 GCF_029220125.1 Pseudoliparis swirei
CTGGTGCTCAACACTTCCCCCGCAGGTAAAACGCCGCCACTGCACGACGCCTGCACTCCTTTGTGCCGGACCGAGGGAGGCCGCTCGTGAGTCGGCCGCTGGATCCTCCTTCAAAGATCCCACAAAAATGCCGATGGTCGATCAATATCTGCCGACTCGGCTCGTTTCTTGTTGTGTTGTTTTGTCGTCGCGGCCGGTCCGCTGTAACAACTTCAACCGCTTCGAATTCAGCGTAAACCATTCTTGTTTTTATACATATAAACGCACTATAAAATTCCATTTTTGTTTGTTGTTAAAATCTTTTTAAGTTTAATAATATCCTCTCAACTTAAACCATCAAATATTCCAACTTGTTAAGATAAGTTAAGATAAGATAATCCTTCATTTGTTCCTCAGTAGGGAATTTGCAGGATAACAGCAGCAGGTGCGCCGTATTAAAAAAATAAATAATAATAATAATACAATAGCAATTTTAAATATACAGACAGAATAAAACTATATACAAGCTAACAATTAACTGTATTTGCTAATTAAGATGTCTAAAGTGAAAAAAGTGACAGTTATGGTCATAGATAGGTAATTTAACCAATAAAGATATATATATATATATATATATATGCAGTGTAAGATTACATTTGTGTTTGTTATTAAAATCTTTTTAAGTTTAAGAATATTCTCTCAATTTAAACCATCAAATGTTGTAACTTGTTAAGATAAGATAAAATAATCCTTCTTTTGTTCCTCAGTTGGGAAATTACAGGATAACAGCAGCAGGTGCTCAGTAGTGAGCCTTAATTTAAAAAATAAAAATACAATAGCAATTTTAAATATACAGACAGAATAAAAGTATATACAAGCTAATAATTCACTGTATTTGTAGAAATATTCAAATTAATGTAAAAAATTTTTTTATCATTATTAATCGGTAATTTAACCAATAAATATATATATATATATACATGCATTATAAGATTGGATTTTTGTTTGTTATTAAAATCTTTTTAAGTTTAAGAATATTTTCTGAGCTGTTTAGAGTTAAAAAATAAGACATCGTTTGTCTCTTATGTCCATTTTTATCACCTAAAAAAGTAATAATACATGTATACATATATACAGTATATGTATATATATATATTTATATATATATATTTTACTAGATCATTTAAACACATCACGATGACGTAATGACTCATCTGCGCCAAATCGAATCTGTTTGCCAAACGGTGAGCGTTAAAAAAAGCATTTGTTGCTGAACCGAAGGGAACCTCCCCACGTTAGCCGTTAGCTCCTGTGATGCTGACGTCACTCGCTCTCCTCCCTCGATTGACCACACAAAACCTTAATTAATGATCTCCCGATAGCATTTTATTTTAGCGATCACCTGCGTGTTAACTTACTCTGAATGTACACTACCGGTCAAAAGCTTTAGAACAGCTCATTTCTCCAGTTTTTATTGAAATGTACATTTTAATTTCTCAATGTACTCTGAAAATAAAGCAGAGAGCAAATAAACAATTGAAGATAAAATAAATAACTCATGGAATGGTTTTGTTTAACAAGATGTAATCTAAATGTTTGACTCCTTATGCAGATATAACAGCCGAACACCCTCGTATAGCATTCCCTTTACAATGGAATTAAATATTGTTCAGAAAGTTCTTCTCGCTGCACGTCGTCAACTCATCACTTGCTTTCTGAAAAATGCATCTCTTTATAACTCAGTTTTTGGGAACCTAAACCTTCTTGTTTAACCTCTGGCAGTTTGCCGTTGACCTTTGCAGGGTTCGTACGGTCATGGAAAACCTGGAAAAGTCATTGAATTTTAAAATGTTTTTTTCCAGGCCTGGAAAAGTCATGGAAAAATCTTAAATCACAAAAGTTTTGGAAAAGTCCTGGAAATGTTGTTTTATTCACATGTTCATTTACGCCGAGTTTGAAATAATAAATGTGTTTTTGAAAGAACGACGCTCAAAATATAAGCCGGCATACGCTCTCATACTGGCGGCACAATTAATTTTTTTCCGCGTTGCAAGTGAACGCACCTTAACTAGAATGTTCGCTGGTCATTTGTTTAATTTAAGGTTTACTGTATGCTTTGGAATTCACAGTTTAAATACGAAATGTTCTCACTTTTTCATGTATAAACCGAGATTTCAGTTTGGTCATGGAAATTTGGTTTAAAGTCCTGGAAAAGTCATGGAAAAGTCCTGGAATCCCACCAAACACACGTAAATCCATTCCCGACATGACATTAAGCTTCACTCCACATTGGGGTTTAGGTTTATTTCTTTCTTTCTTTAACCCATATTTTTTAAGTTTAAAGGCAGAACACGAGATTTATGGAGTCTTTTTTTAGATTTTTTTTAGCACAGGCTTCATTGGATCGGTCTAAAGGTCAAAAGGGTGAAGAAAGGAATGTTACAGAACAGCGTGCAGGAAATTTAAACTATCTGAAAGGGAGGAGATGAATAAATGTCAGGAGGACCGTAGAGTATTTACGGTATTTAAGATGTTGAAAGATCTTAAAGATATTAGAATCGTGTGTTCCTCTCGTGTTTTAGGGCTTCTGAGATATTTATTTTTTTCATTCCATTTCCGAGTCGAGGTTTGTTGTGATGCCGTGCCGCCGCTGGGTCGCCATTGTTTTTATTCATGTTCATATCAGGGGATTTTCATATTTTGAGGGGAAACTACACTCAAAATGTGATTTTACCAATGTTCACTCTATTGGTAATGTAAGGGCACATATCTTAAGAAAGACAATATATGTATATGTTTTTTTGGGGGTTTCAAATTAAACTGAAAATAAAGTATAAACCTACATGTTTTTATTTATTATTATATTATTAATTCATTAATTTAAAGTTACTCGTAACCTCCTTGTGACTGAGCAGAAAGAAAGATTGTTTATTTACCGTGGTTTAATATTTATATCATATTTATTCACTAACAGCCAAAATGAGAACATTGCACTTAAAACAATTCACATTTCTAAACAAATTAAACGCTGATATAACTTTTTTATTTTTTATCCAAATGGCTCTCTTTTTTTTAAAGCCAATACTCTGAAGTTGACCGTGTGTCATTCTTTAAACTGCAGTCCCGGAGCCGGCCAGCAGGGCTTGGAAAGAGGTGCTGTCGGCCAGCTACAGCAGCTCCACCAGCGGCAACTGGAGCTGGGACGCCAGCGACCAATCGGTGCCCTCCACGCCGTCCCCGCCCCTCTCCAACGACGCCAGCAAGAACTTCCTGATCTCGTCCCGGGGCGACGACGTCATCGAGGACGCCGCGGAGAGCCCGCACTTCATGTTCGAGGACCCCATACCTCGGAAACGAAAGGTAAAGATGGAAGCGTAGACTTCTATACAACCAGAGGAGTCGCCCCCTGGTGGTCAGAAGGTGGAACGCAGCTTTAACACATGAAACATAGACTTCTATACAACCAGAGGAGTCGCCCCCTGGTGGTCAGGAGGGAAAATGCAGCTTTAACACATGAAGCATATACTTCTATACAACCAGAGGAGTCGCCCCCTGGTGGTCAGGAGGGAAAATGCAGCTTTAACACATGAAGCAGAGACTTCTAGACAACCAGAGGAGTCGCCCCCTGGTGATCAGGAGAATGCAGCTATAACACATGAAGCATAGACTTCTAAACAACCAGAGGAGTTGCCCCCTGGTGGTCGGGAGAGAGAATGCAGCTTTAACACATGAAGCATAGACTTCTATACAACCAGAGGAGTCGCCCCCTGGTGGTCAGGAGGGATAATGCAGCTTTAACACATGAAGCATAGACTTCTATACAACCAGAGGAGTCGCCCCCTGGTGGTCATGAGAGAGAATGCAGCTTTAATACACGAAGCAGAGACTTCTATACAACCAGAGGAGTCGCCCCCTGGTGGTCAGTAGAGAGAATGCAGCTTTAACACATGAAGCATAGACTTCTATACAACCAGAGGAGCCCCATGGTGGTCAGGAGAGAGAATGCAGCTTTAACACATGAAGCAGAGACTGCTATACAACCAGAGGAGTCGTCCCACTGAGCAGGCTCAGAATCTTCTCTAGTATTCGGCGAGTCCTCTTCCACTCTTTCGAATCTAAAGCCCAGAAACCGAAGCCGACACCGAGTGAAGAAACGTCTCCGTCTCTTTGTTGTTCCTCTCAAGTAAAAACACAATGGGGAATGTAAGCTTCACGTAGCTCGACAACCTCAGAGGATGGAGCGCGTTCCCTCCTCTTGAAGAGAGAAACACACCAGAACATCAGAGTGTTTTCCATCCCATAATTCAGTCTTTTCAGGGGGGGGGGGGGTTCATTCAGAGAGGGATGAACAGCCGGGACGGAACAAAACATTCAAGGTTCATCCCAAAAAATAAAAAAAGGACTCGGCAGGAAGTCGAGGAGAGGAGAGGAGAGGAGAGGAGGGAAGGGAAGGGGAGAGGAGTGGAGAGGAGAGGAGAGGAGAGGAGGGGAGAGGAGAGGAGGGGAGAGGAGAGGAGGGAGGAGAGGAGGAGGGAGGAGGAGAGGAGAGGAGGGAGGAGAGGAGGGAGGAGGGAGGAGAGGAGGGAGGATATGAGGGGAGGAGAGGAGGGAGGGAGGAGAGGAGGGGAGGAGGGGGGAGGGGGGAGGAGGGGAGGAGAGGAGAGGAGGGGGAGGAGAGGAGGGGGGAGGAGAGGAGAGAGGAGGAGGGAGAGGAGGGAGAGGAGGAGGGGAGGAGAGGAGAAGAGGAGGAGGGAGGAGAGGAGGGAGAGGAGGAGAGGAGAGGAGGGAGGAGAGGAGGGAGGAGAGGAGGGAGGAGAGGAGGGAGGAGAGGAGGGAGGAGGGAGAGGAGGAGGGAGGGAGGAGAGGAGGAGGGAGGAGAGGAGGAGGAGGGAGGGAGGGAGGGAGGGAGGGAGGAGGGAGGAGGGAGGGAGAGGAGGGAGGGAGAGGAGAGGAGAGGAGGGAGGAGAGGAGAGAGGAGAGGAGAGGACGGAGAGGAGAGAGGGGAGAGGAGGGGAGGGGAGAGGAGGGGAGGAGAGGAGGGGAGAGGAGGAGAGGAGAGGAGGAGGGGAGAGGAGAGGAGAGGAGGGGAGAGGAGGGGAGAGAAGAGCGCCACGCTGCAGATAAGCAGACAGGAAATGAAGTAGGAAGACGGAGGGAGGATTACACACACACACACACACACACAGGCCCTAACCCCTGACCCCTCAGAGGTGACATCACCTCTTCAACGGGCGAGTGCTCTAAACTCGGGTTAAAGTGGGTGTTCATTTTCTATTTTTAGTTCCTTTCCAAAAACGAGAGTTAATTGTCAAATAATCCGTTGTTTGTTGTTTGTTTGTAAACGGCTTCGGTAACCTTTGGCGTGATCTGTGGTCTCCACACGCGTGTGTTGGATCCCTCGTGTTTCACTGAAGAGGATCTCTGACTCGTGGTCTCACTGTCACGGCCGATAAGATGCGGGAGGATCACGCTCAGAGGTTTGTGATTTCCATCCGGTATTTAAAAAAGCTTCGCTGCGTCATCACAAGGAAGGCTCGTCGTGGGGGGAGGGGCACGCCCACAGTCCGGGCCTGCTGATTGGACGGCTGCCTGGCGCGAGAAAAAAACTGATTAAAAGATCAAAAAACACTCGATCCATCGACTCGCTCCGTCTCATGGACCCAGAGGAGAGTTTCATAGACCTCTTGTCACACAAAAGAGGATCGGAGGCGAGGAAGAGGTCAGCGTCGGGTCGACCTCGTCTCTGATTGGTGTGTCGGAGGTGGGGGGCGTGGCCTCGGGGTCGTCAGCAGAGTGGAAACACCTGAGCTCGTCAGCGACACCTGTTTCCCCCTCTTTTTAAACCCTCTCGGACCTCAGTGAGTTCTCTCTCTCCTCCCTGAGAATCTCCTTCGATCGACATTATGGTTTGTTGGCCGCCGCCGTGCGGCGCTCGTGTGGTTTGGGGGGTGGGGGCGGGGCTTTGAAGGTGTTGCATGGAGTCAGGTGAGGTAGATCACTCCCACCAGAGGGACTTCCACATTAGTTTTGGGGGTGGTGCGTCATCTCTTTTGGTGCGCTGCTGATTTTTCTCCTCGTGGTTCACCAGTTTAATTATAATGTAACTTTATTCTGAGTGAATGTTACGTTTACCTGACCAGGATTCAGTGAAATATGTGCTCTAATTACCTTGTGGTGCGTTCAGGCTCCATTCAGTGACAAGGGAAAGGTAAAATGTAGCGTTGAGACACTCTACTTCATGTCTTCACCGTGATATAAAATGGATATCGGAGAGTAATTGTGAGCGTTTACCCGATCTCCTTTTAGAATTACTGCGTCTTTAAAACTCTAAATTAAATGTGTTTTAATTAATAAAATGCAGTAATTTATTTCATCTAAATTGTTCGGGGGAAAAGTATATTTGAATTACTACAGAGCGCTTGACTCATAAATTCAATTAAAAGTAAACGGAGCGTTTGATTGGCTAATATACAGACTGTTTTTCGTTAAACTGGAAGAAGAATAAAAAATTTAATTGTAAAAAATGTGTTTGCCTTCATGTAAAACAAGGGAAACATTTTAAGATGTAGCTTTTGAATAATCTGTATCTTTAAATTTTTAATTACTTAAAAAATATTTTAACTGATTTGTCCTGCAGCTTAAAATGTCAGCGTCGCCTTTATTTAGTTTTGGCTAGAATGAAGAAGAGGGAGATTCTTCAGTCTAGTGATGGTGAAGAGTTTGGTTAGTTTTACCTTCTGTGTGAACTAAACTGATGGGTTTTTAAGCAGTGGAGACCTGTCAATCACCCTGTAGCCCCGCCCCTAAAGCACCCCCTAGAGACTGAGACATAAACTCAAGAGAAGTAGAGTCACTATATAGACTTCTATACAACCAGAGGAGCCCCCTGGTGGTCAGGAGAGAATGCAGCTTTAACACATGAAGCATGGACTTCTATACAACCACAGGAGTCACCCCCTGGTGGTCAGGAGAGAGAATGAGACTCAAACTGGCAGGGGGAAGAAGATATTTGCTCCCCGAGAGCTTGACTTAAAGGATTACTCGACTGACTCGTGTGTTTTTGGCCTTTCAGAATTCCATGAAGGTGATGTTCAAGTGCCTGTGGAAGAACTGTGAGCTGGTCCTCAGCACCTCCTTGGGGATCCAGAGACATGTCCGCTCCGCCCACCTGGGGTGAGTCCAGACTGAGAATTAATGTCACGCTTTACAGACTGTAGAAGACTTTAGATTCACCTCCTGTGTGGGTAGAGTGTACGCACACACACGCACACACACATACGTACACGCGGGGACCCGAACATACACACACACGTACACACGGGGGACCCGAACACACACTGGGACCCGCACGCACACACACACACACACACACACCGTCATCTAGACTAACTAAAAAATCTGAGTCTTCTCCAATTGGATATTTTAATTATCATTTTTTTGGCCTATATTCAAAACTATCACTTTTTACCAATTAGCTAAAGTATATTAGGCTCCAATATTTAATGTAGCTTGAAATGGTCAGTTGCACCTAAATTGCAAGGTCTAATCTTTTTGAGCTGGTCTTTGCCTCAAAATATTTACTTCACTAACTATTTATTCATTTGGAAATTAAAGTGTTTTGTCTTCCAGTCTATACAGAAGTCCTAATGACAGTTCGGTTTTTTTTCATAACTGCAGGCTTAGTTTTTCCTCTTTAAAGGTCTTTAAGCCTTCACTTGAGTAGACTTTCTCCACCGCTTCAGGGAAGTCGTGTTAAACTGTGATTTAGTGAAGTGGTAAAACAAGAACGGTGACTTTCATCTAGCCGCTCACCCATTGGCTGCTGGTTCAACTCGGTCGTATTAAGAACTAGATAACTCGTTGTTAAGTGGCCTATGAATTAAATGTGTAAATATTGTATTTTTTGTTGACTTTTCAGAAGTTGTTTGACTTATTTGTGCTCTGTAGCATTATGAAACTATTTACAGCAGTTTTTATAATTCTGTGGAAAAACAACACGGTCATAACAAAAAAAAATCTAAATAGTAATTATGATGATTTAATGTTTAATAATAAAAGCAAGAGGCAAAATAACGACTCCTGCTGTTAGTCCATGCAGTAGTTTAACCTCAGTTACAGTCGCTTCATCAAACTGGCGTTTACTGCCCCCTGCTGGTGGGAAGAGGAACAGCTACATGCACTCTTAAGGTCTGCTTTCAAATGCCATCACAATTATCCAAGTTGGAATTTTAAGATTTTTACTTTCAATGTTTTCAGTTTATTGTTATGGCTTGCATGTTTACAAGGCTTTTAAAGAAAAGTTATATATTTTAACAAATATAAAAATTCTGTTGACTAGATTAGCATGTTATTATTATATGCGTTAAGTATGATTTATTAACAATGTTCATATTTTTGATGACACAAATAATAAAAACTGTCTCGCTACATAAAAGTACAATTCTAAGTTGTGGCTCCTCCCCCTCACAGGCGCGGCAGCGACTCTGACTACAGCGACGGCGAGGAGGACTTCTACTACACGGAGATCGAGGTCAACATGGACAGCCTGACGGAGGGCCTGTCCAGCCTCACGCCCGCCTCCCCCACCACGTCCGGCCCTCCGCCCGTCTTCCCGCAGCCGCACTCCTCCAATGCCTACCCGCACGCCGCCAATGCCTACCCGCACGCCGCCAATGTCTACCCGCACGCCGCCAATGTCTACCCGAACGCCGTCCCGCACTCCCAGAACATCGCCGTGGCAGGGCCGCATGGCGCCCCCTCCCCCACACTGCTCAGCCAGTCGGCTCCCTCCACGCTCTACCACATCCAAACCGACCACGCCTACCAGGTAACACACACACACACTAGAATTATATTTATTTTCCTTTTTCTAAGGAATGCTCTCATTGGTTCCCGACCTTTTCTATCCTCAAACTCCTCCTTCCTGTACTTTTATCGGCAAAATACTGTGTATATAATATATATTCTGCGTAACTCATCAGTTTGAGAAAAAAAGATATCTAAAGAATATAACGTGTCAACATAAATGAAATTATTCTGTTTATTTTGACTTAACTAATCTGTGGAATTATTGGATGTTTAGCTCTGATTCTACAGAGATTATAATACACATGCAGCCTGAGTTTTATCTCACGTTAAAAGTAATTTATATATATAAATTACTTGTACACCACTGGTTATGTCGAGGAGACAAAGCAAAGTTCAAACTAAGAACGTCTAATACGTTTTTAATTCTTAAAAGATTTAATTATTAAATTCCTGTGTAGTTCTGCTTTGTGTATCTGCTCCTCGGCCTTCGTCTTTTCTCTTGTAACTGCACAAACTCGTGTTCGCTCCTCACTTTTTTGCCCTTGTAGGAGGAGAGAAGTGCTTTGTTTCAGATGGGGACAAGAAATACCGTTTGTGTTAAAGTCTAAAGCTTTTCAGACGCCACATTGAACTTTGTCTTTCTCCTCGTGTTGAAGGTCGTACAGCAAAAGTCCGCGTCTACGCAACGCTATTAACTTCATACACTGCATTAATGTGGAATAACAGTTTTTATGAAGAAGAAAAACGAATATATTTTGATAATTGAATAATTAATTTATATACATTTGTATTTCCTCCTACCTTAAATGCTTTTGACGATGTCCGATATTTCAAAGGCAGTAATTGATAAGTCGTGTTGAAAGATGCTTTTCCTCTTCCAGGGGGCTCGGGGGCGGAGCACCGGAGAAAGGCGGCAGCCGGCGGCAGCAGCAGCAGCCAATGCTTCAGTGACTCCGCCTCCTAAATCAAATTCAGGAACCAGGTATGTAGAGGTCTCATTGGGTTAGGATGTATGTAGAGGTCTCATTCAATTTATTTGTATAGCCCAATTTCACAAATTACAAATTTGTCTCGGAGTGCTTTACAATCTGTACACATAGACATCCCTGCCCCAAAACCTCACATCGGACCAGGAAAAACTCCCAAATAACCCTTCAGGGGGAAAAAAAGGGAAGAAACCTGCAGGAGAGAACAGAGGAGGATCCCTCTCCAGGATGGACAGAACAATAGATGTAATGTGTACAGAAGGACAGATTTAGAGTTAAAATACATTCAATGAATGTGACAGAGTGTATGAATAGTTCATAGTAGGCATATTCCACGATGGAGACCTCCACGATCCATCAGGCAGATGGCGGTGGGGAGGAGGAGTGGGCGGAGCCTCAACAGGACAGTGGCGTAGTCAGGAGCAGGAATTCCACGACCCAGACCTCGATGATCCATCAGCAGATAGGATCTATGCCGTCTCATAGGGTCCGATGACGCCATGAGACGTGAAGTCAAAAGGACTCCGGGGAGAAAGCAGAGTTAGTAACGTGTGATTGAGAGATGAAAATTCATCCTTAAGGAGAGAAAAAAGAGGAGATAGGTACTCAGTGCATCCTAAACGTCCCCCGGCAGCTATAAGCCTATAGCAGCATATCAAGGGGCTGGACCAGGTGAACCTGATTCAGCCCTAACTATAAGCTCTGTCAAAGAGGAAGGTCTTCAGTCTACTCTTAAACGAGGTGACTGTGTCTGCCTCCCGGACTGAAGGTGGAAGCTGGTTCCATAAAAGAGGAGCTTGATAACTAAAGGCATTGGGTTGGGATGTATGTAGAGGTCTCATTGGGTTAGGGTGCATGTCTCATTGGGTTAGGGTGCATGTATAGGTCTCATTGGGTTAGGGTGTATGTAGAGGTCTCATTGGGTTAGGGTGCATGTCTCATTGGGTTAGGGTGTATGTAGAGGTCTCATTGGTTGAGGGTGTATGTAGAGGTCTCATTGGGTTAGGATGTATGTAGAGGTCTCATTGGGTTAGGATGTATGTAGAGGTCTCATTGGGTGAGGGTGCATGTCTCATTGGGTTAGGATGTATGTAGAGGTCTCATTGGGTGAGGGTGCATGTCTCATTGGGTTAGGATGTATGTAGAGGTCTCATTGGTTGAGGGTGTATGTAGAGGTCATGTTTTTCAATGCCTGTGTGCGTGTCCTCACGCCGTTGTATCTGTCGTTGCCAAGGAAACCCCGTGGGGATGCGAAGAAGTGCCGTAAGGTGTACGGCATGGAGAAGAGAGACCTGTGGTGCACCGCCTGCCGCTGGAAGAAAGCTTGTCAGAGATTCAACGACTGATCCGGCGCCGCCTTCCAGAGTCCGTGAGACGAGGGCGTCCTAACTCGGACCCACGGATGAAGGTGGACTCTTCCACATAGGGAGGGGGGAGGAGGAGTGGGAGGGGCTTATGCAGGTTGGGAGACTTTTTTTTAAGGCTGAAACTCTTTTATTGTTCACAGCCTCAGTTGAAGGCGATGTTTAAGGATTACAGATGAGCTTCTTTTTTTGGGGTATAATGTTCACTATAGGAGCATCACATAGCTACTGTTATGGGTTGAATCATTACTTTTATTTTACAGTATATATCGGTTTTTCACTTTCTCTTTCAACATTTCTCGCGTCGCTGTCTTCCGCAGCTTCCTGGAAACAGACTTATGTTGAACTACACATTGTTTAATATCTACTTCCTCTTCATTAAGCAAACTTCAGCACAGCCGGCTAACTCCAAAAAAAAAAAAGTTTCCCCTCGACTTTGCATAATTTTTAAACAAAATTTGAAAAATGTTCACGATGCATATGAATCATCTCTCGAGACCTTGATGAAAGAAGTCGTGTTTTCTCATCTCTGAAGCAGAGCGTTCGTCTATTTTACAGAGTTGATCTTCAGCAGGTTGAACGTCGCTTTGTGGTTGTTTTTTGGTTCTTTGACCGCCGGCTCTCAAAGGGATAGTTTCTCACAATAAGATCTCTTAAAGGTTGTTTTATGAATAAGCTCTCTTAAAGGGATAGTGTCCACCATGAGGAACTTTTTTAACATCGTGCCAGACGGATGATCGTCTGTGAAGAATGTCGCTTGTACAACGACTTTGTGATAAATCTGGCTTTTTAATTCATTACCTTTTTTTAAAAATAGAGGCGCATTATTAGATGACGTCATAGGAAACAAGACTCTATACTGTCTTTTTATTATTAGAAGTGTGCTTTTTCTTTTTTACATCCAGAATCTTTTGCTCTGTTAACATTTGGAGAAAAAAGTTATCTGAAGTTATAATCCCCTTTTTTAACTTTTTTTTGTACTTTTTAGAAGTGGCCTCAAAATAAAATGTCCAGGCTGCTTTTTCCTATCTTTAGAGGAAATATTATTAGATAAAAAAGATTTGTCATAGTTTAGAAGTTGTAATTTGTTTTTTTATTCCCTGTATTTTAAGAGCAATATTTCCCAAAATAAAATGATAATGTTGCCCATTTATTACCTTTTTGCTTTTCTATAAATTTTAAAATTGTACCACAATGGGGGGGAATAAAATGGAAAAGCTTGGATTAATTTACAGTGAAAGAAGTCGTCTTGTTGTTCTTTGGTCCCCGACCGAAAACTGTTGTGATGATGGTAAAATACATAACTACACATCAGTATTCATATTATCGTTAAATTCCCTCTTCAGTAAAGTCATTTACTTGTTCTGAAGCTTTTCAAGTTTACATCACGCTTCCCCTGAAACAAGTAACTCAATTATTAATAACAAATCACAAGTTTGCCTCATCTTGACTTTCAGTCTTAAACATCTGTCATCAGATTCCATTTCTAGAGATCAGATATACTATTAGTCCCAGTGGGGACATTCAGGATTGGATTTGGCGTTGGATTGATTTCTACGCATTTAAGTTTTTAAAAAGAGAAATAATAACATCTGTAAATGGATTTTATTCTAAAAGTTTCTTAAACTTCAACGAGGAGAACGAAAAAGATAAACTGAATTTTAAATTGCTTTTTGCTAAAATGTTTCTATTCATGGCCGTTGTCCACCGATGCTTCACTGCCTTGGTGCCTTTGAGCAATACACCATTGTTCTCCTTAAAGTCGTCTGAGTCTCTTAATTGCCTTTTTTGCCGACCTACACGTTATTGCAGCTGGATGCAGCTATCTCCGGTTCTGGGCGTGCAAACCCTCCGGTCTCTCTCTCTTTTAGGATCGCCACGATTTAGTCGCCGGTGGTTTTTCGACGGGACCTTAAGGAAACTGTTCCAGACGTCCACGAGGACGTGGAGGTTGAATGTTTGTACTTTCATTGGCGAGTCGGTGCAAAAATAAAACTTTGACTTGATGGGTTTGAGGGAAAGTTTGACGACGTTACTTTTTGTGCATAAAGGGAACCGGAAGGCTTTTTTTTTTCTTTTTTTCCAGTTCTTATCTTGTAAGATTCTTTTAACAATAGTTGCTCTGAATATTTAGCTATAAGTTGATTGAGAAGCTAAAGTGAACATAAAACTGATTATATCGTGCAGCTTCGCGGCATAGAAGAAAAAACCTCAATGTAAACATACAAAAACATATATTTTTAATTTCTGGCTAGTTCCTTCTTGCATCCTGATGTTTTCTCGTCTGTTACTCTAATACTTTGGCCTGTCGCCACACTGCTCCTATCAAAACGCAGCCATGCAGTATTTTATTCATTTTTGTGCAATGAAATGATTTTCATCTCTGTTTGTCGTCGGTCTCTAGGGCGGCAGAAGCGTCAAATGTTGCTGTGACGATGTGCTGTTAGTGACGCTACGCTGTTACCGACAACGACGCGCTGTTGGTCACGCTGTGCTGTTATCGTGACGTTGCACTGTTAGTGACAACGCCCTGTTATTGCAACGATGCGCTGTTATCGTGACGTTGGGCTGTTGGTGATGACGCGACGACGGATAAAGTTGCGACCTCTGAAGACGATCGTTATCCGGATCATTCCAACTGCCGACTCTTGACCGTTTCCCGCCGGCTTTACTCGGGTCTCACCAAAGCCTTTTCACTCAGTATATTAAGCTAAACTAAACCCTTAAAATGTGCATAAAAACACACAAAAAAGCCTTCACTTTTATTTCCACCATTTTAGTATTTTTTTCTCTCCATCACTTGCCGCTTTCGTGACTGTTTTGACATGTTTTTAATATTTTCTTTCAGTTCTAATCGTGTGCAAAGCCAACAGATCTTCCAAATGAAATGTAATGTAACGCATTGCAACGGCAGCTCCTCAGCGCTCTGCTTCGGCGACTGTGCTCCGTTTGACCTTTGACCCCGCTGTGGTGTTATTCTAGTTTTTACTGAGCCTTAAACTGGCTGCTGTGAAAATGAACTTGTGCTTGTTTTCTCGTTGATTTCAATTAATTTTGTCTGAATTTGATATTTTGCATGTCTAGCATCCTTTTTTTTCTCCTTTCTTTTTTTTGGGTGGGAGATAAAACACAAAGGTTTTAATTGTAAAATGTCTTCCGGTTCAGTAACGGATGACCCGGGGCTGATGTGTGTTAACGCTCGTTGCAGCGCTGTTGACGTCAGCCTCGGGTCGTCACTGGAGGGCAAGATTTCTCCCGTGTGTGTGTGTGTGTGGACTCTTGGACTGCACTCGACGAATATCTGAATGTGAACGTCAATCCTGAGGTTGATGACCGCGTTGTGTGATCTGTAATGACGGGAAGAAAATAAACCTGAATGGAAGAAATCTGCCGTCGGCTTTCATTCATCTTTTTTCTTGTGCAGTAACGCTGAGTGCAGGATGTTTACACACGGTCCGTACGGTCATGGAATTTTAAAATGGTTATTTCCAGGCCTGGAAAAGTCATGAAAAAAACTTAAATCCTAAAAGTTTTGGAAAAGTCATGGAAATGTTCTTATATTCACATGTTCATTTACGCAGAGTTTGAAATAATTAATTAGTTTTCTTAAAGAAAGACGCTCAAAATATAAGCCAACATACGCTCTCAATACTCTAAATTTTCTAAATTGTTCATGTTTATACTGAGATGTCAGTTTGGTCATGGACATTTGGTTTCAAGTCCTGGAAATCCATTGGTGAAAATGTGTAAGAACCCTGTTTATAATCTTCCACAGAATGAAATGCAAATTCTCGGTTTTGTCCACGTCGCCCTCTAGTGGTCAGCAGTCGTCACGACCACACGAGTCCCCCAGACAGTAAAAATAAAGACATTGCACACGCGTGTCACTTCTTTACAGCAGCAACTTTCAAAATTTATTGAGACTTGATTGGTTTTTGCAAATAAAAAGTCAAGCTAATTCTTCCACTACACATGAAGTCAGAAAGAGGCTTTTTGCACGGCCGCCGGCCCCGACATCGAGAACAGGAGGCTCGTGGTTGGCTGTAAAAATGTTTAACCGAGAAAAAAAAATTCTAAACAAAATAATCTGCACAAGAGCACTTTTAAAAATCTGCCCGAAAACCAAATAAACATGTAAAAACAGGAGGGTTTTTTTTTTCTTCATTATTTAACACTTTTTGTTACAAACACAAGTTTATGATAATCAGCAATATAAAGTCAGTATCATATTGAACAATATTCCCAATGAAAATAAACAACCTCGAGCTTCAAGTGGTTTTTTTACAAATCAAAAGACCCTCTGAAACTCGAGAGAAAATAAATAATATATATAGTAAATATAAATTCATATATATATGAAGGTATACACGCATCACTCTTAGTAGAAGAACACAATCCAAAGTAAAAAGCGCCACATTTTTTGAAATATAATATAGATATAAACCCATATCTATGGCTTTGTGATTTGCACGTGAGTCAAGCTAAGCAGCTAAATGAGGATTGCACTGTGTACACGTTTTGAGATTACCCATAATTCATCTGCGGGAGAGCAAACGGTTCCAGTTTTTGCATCGTGTGGAATGAGACGGTCTGTGTGCCAAAGACGCTTCGCTTTGGTTTTTGGACGGAATGAGCACGGGCATGCAGTTAAAAGACCACAAGAATCGGGGGGGGGGGGGGGGGCACGAAAGGTCACCGGCACGAAAGGTCACCGGCACGCGGCGGGAAGGAGGATCCAGTCGCCTCGGCACAATTTGTTATATCATCGATTTTCTTTTTTTGCGCCTCTTCGCCCATCACCTTCGGATAATCTCTATCCGTGCGACGCAAACGCACAAACACAGACACACACTCACACACACACAGACACACACACACGTTCGCAAGCACGCGGGGTGAAATGTCATTGAGGCACATTTTTTTTTGAGGGGTCGATGGCGGATTTTTTTTTTTCCGTGTTTTATTTTTCCTGAAGTACAACCCGGCGTGAGGAAGAGGACGTACAGTACGGGTCGCGAGTAGAAAGAGATCAGTGGGGGGGGGGGCGGGGGGGCGGCGTCACACATACATCCAGATGTCACTTAGTGGCCCCAACAGGACAGGTCACAGGCTCCTCCCACACCTACCATAGACATTCATTTTTTTAAATCCCAGTCTTTCACCTTTTTATTTTATTTGTTCTTACTACCCAAAAATGATGTTTTTTGGTCGAAAGAAAAAAAACACAAATAAATAAAAAATAAAGACAGTTACCAGACGTGAAGAAAAGCGTCACAAATCAAACTCGGTGGAGGTCAATGGGAGGTGCGGTCTATGGCAACGACGTGTTTTCCCAGAGTAACGTTCCCTCGTTTGTTTTTTAGAATTAGTATTATTTATTTTTTCATATATATATATATATTTTAATAATATATTCCAGCCGGCGAACAGAACCGCAGCGACGCAGTTTCTTTCTTTTGTGCGTCCGCGTTTGTGCAGATTGATTGTGTGTCGAGCGCGAGGAACTAAAAGAACAAACATCTGCTCGGCTTTTAAGACGCCATCTTGAAAAAGCTTCTTCATGGTCACAAAAATAAAACATGTGCACTTACATTTTTTTTTCCTTCTTTTTTTAAAAACTGTGACAAATAGTGAAAGAAATGATAAAAAATAACGATTTAAATAAATAATTTTTTTTTAAACCCACAACAAAACCACTACAATAAAATCCATTCTCCCCCCCCAAAAAAAGCACCTACACACACACAGTGAAACGAAAGCACTTCATGTATACCAGGTACTCGATTGTTTTTGGTTCCATATAAATCCATTTGTGTACATTAGTGATGCAAAAAGCGTGTGCTGAATATATGTCTCAATCAATATCTAACAGAGAAGTGTGACGGTGCAGTTGAGGGTTTTTAACTCCTCCCCTTTTGATAAAAAAACGAAGCAAATACGACAAAAAGCGTAAACAGGCACGATAAGAGGTCAATAAAAAGCCGTATGGCTTGCTGTCCACAACAAGGCAAAGTATAAAAGCTCCTCTTATACAAGATAGAAAATATCAACACACAAAAAAGAACACGATAAAGCTTAGCATCCAGCACTCATTAATAATAATACTAATTAATAATAGTAACATCAACAGTAATCATTGATAATCATAATAATGAGACGTCTGCCTCACTTCAATTGTCAATAACATGAAAACGTGGAAATAATCGTAAAGAAATCAATAAAGACTTTGTATATATTTGTTGGGACACTCAAACATTCTTGCGTACAAACAACCCCCCCCCCCCCCACACACACACACACACTCAAAGAAAGAGGGAGGGAATGACTTCTCCCCCCCCCCAAAAAAAGAATCTGGAAATCCACAAGAAGAGCGTTTTTCAATAAATAGCCGTTAAACGAAACAAATCAATATCACACTCTTTTTTACGAATATCAAACTCGGAAATGTTCAAACGCGACTTTAGATCGTCTTCTTTAAAACGTACGAAAGACCGAGAAAAGAACCAACGATGCATATTCTGTACGGAGGAACCGGAACGACTTCACGCGACTCGGAGGAAAAAAAATACCAAACAAAGAAGGCCGCTCCTCGTGTCCGGCGTCTCACCACCAGGGGGCGACGTGGAGCCGCTGTTCATCGTCCTCCAAAAATACAAGGAAGCAGGAAGTGACCTCTCTGCCCCTCCCCCCCCCCCTCCTATAAAATCCTATGTACATCCGTCAAACCCTCCGGTGTTGATTCTTGGATTGGATCGATAGAAACCGCGTGGGGGGGGGGGGGGACTCGAGAAGATAAAAAGATGAAGGGCGCCCCCCCCCCCCAACCGAAAACAGGCATTGGCTATATGTGTATAAACACGAAGCTGCACAAAGACTCAGTGTTCTGATGCGGGGATAACAGTCAGGCGGACGTGGGCGTGTCCTTAAAGGTAGGCGCGGTCAGCGAGTCGTTCGGGTACGTAAAGATCGGGATCCCACAAAAAATGTAAACCGCGGGGGTCCGGGGCTTCGATCGGAGTCGGCCGTCATTAAAGTGCAAGTCTGTGGCAGTGAGGACGCGTCGCCGCCGTGGCTCCTCCCACACGACGGCGACGCTTTTTGCAATAGATTCAGACTCCTCCCCTTTTTTTGCGCTCGGAGAGAGAGAGAGAGAGACACTTTCCCACTAGAAACATTACAGCCGAGGTGGAACCAAGACCCCCCCCCCCTCCCCCGCCACACACCGTCAGTGATCCTCGGTTTCCATGGTGATTGTGATGGCAAAAAACGCACAAAGTCGCAGACCGAGTGTCGGCCGCGCGTCCTCGTTGATTCCTGTTGTGACGGAGTAGAAAAACTACAGGACTCTGGCCTGAACCCCCGAGAACAAAAACACACAAAAACACACAAAAACACAAGAAACACAAAAAACACAAAAAACACTGCATCAGAAGTAAAAGGAGGTAAGCAGAAAAAAGCCTCGCCCTCCATCTCTTCACCGCCTTTCTTCTTCCTCTTCTTCTTTTTCCGCGGCGGTCAATGTTGTGTGCGTGTGTGCGTGTGCGTGTGTGTGTGTGTGTGTGTGAGATCATTGTCGTGCAGTCACCCCACAGCGGTTTCCATCCAGAGGACCGGCCGGCCGGCGGGGGGCCGGCGGGGGTAAAGCGCCCCGAGGGGCCGCAGGAGATCTTCAGAGACGTTTCGGGATCCGCCGCCGTCTAGGAGATCCAGGCGAAGTCCCGCTCGCTCCCGTTCTGCTGCTCGCCGTCCGGCGCCGAGGAGTCGCTCTCCTCCTTCTCGGCGTCCCGGCGCCCGGCCGCCGTCCCCGAGTCGTCCTTCCACTTGCCTCCTCCGTCCTCGTCCCCTTCGGCCATCATCTCCTCGTCGCCGTCGCACTCCGCCTGGTCGTCGTGGAAGCGGTCGCCGGGGTACAGCTCCTCCTCCGGGGAGATGTCGCCGCCCACCTCGCCGTTGTGGTCCAGCAGCGCCGCCATGCCGCGGCCGGAGCAGTCGGCGCAGACGCCGTGGCGCCGCGAGCCGTGCTTGATGCCGACGCTGGCCGCCGACATGAAGACCCGGCTGCACACTTTGCACACGTACTTCTTGTCTTTGCTGTGGACCTGTGGGGAAGACACGCCGCTGTCACTGCCCCCTGCTGGCCAACCGCGGGGTGGCAACTAGCTTCCTGTATGTGCGGCACGCCCATTCAGACTATAAAGGTATATATTATATATTATAATGTTATGAACACAATAACATATACTATATATTATAAACACAATATTATATATTATAATGTTTATAATATATGTTATTGTGTTCATAACATTATAATAACCAATAACATATATTATATATTATAATGTTATAAACACAATAACATATATTATATATAATAATGTTATGAACACAATAACATATATTATATATTATAATGTTATGAACATATATATGTATATTATATATATATATATAAATAAATACATATATAAATAAAAATATATATTATATAAATATATATATTATATTAATGTTATGAACCCAAACAAGAGGGCGTTACATGTTCAGACGTGTGTGGGACGTCCTCAACAAGTATAAAGCAGAACTAGTGGTTAGTTGTTAACTGTTTCCATGGAGTAGAGCCACACAGATAAGCTCCGCCCCCTCTAAGCCACGCCCCTCGCACGAACGAAGCGAAAATCCACAAATGGTTTAAGCGAGTAAACTCACGCGAGTAAAGCGTCGACGACATTCGGTTTACGCGCTTTTGGCGTGAACGCGGCTTCGCGGCGTCGCTAGAATGCTAAACGCGTGGCCACGCCCACTCTCGAGACAGGGAGCGCCTGTCGCTTTAAGGAAACGGTCCTCACCAGGGTGTGCCTCTTCATGTGCTCCCTCCGGGTGAACTTCTTGCCACAGATCTCACACGGGTACGGCCGCTCGCCGGTGTGGGAGCGCATGTGTCTCTTCAGGATGCACTGGTGCATCGCCGAGAAGCTGCAGTACGGGCACTTGAACTTTTTACGGATCACTGTGAAGTCGTTCACTGTGGGGATAGAAAGGGGGGGGGGGGGGGGGGAGAGAAATAAAGGATTAGTGTTGAACCGAAGCTCTTTTAAATAAACGGAGACGTCACTTTTTTGGGTTGTTACATTTAATTAAGCGGCGTGGTCTGGAGATGTACCATGAAATCCCCATGGCCACCCCAATGGCAGACAAAGCTACAGTTGCCCTGGCAACAGCGCTTCCTTCATACTAAAGCAATAAAGGCATAGAGATATTATAAACACACACACACACTCACACACACACAGCCTGCCTTAGTTGCTCTAGAGGGTCTCTGCTTTGGAAACACAGACACAAGAAGGCCGAGGGGAAGTGAAACCACACAGAGACACAAAGGGGGGCGTCGGCAACGACATTTACATCCAACACTGAGGTTAATATCGCGTCCTAATCTTACGTATAAACCAATTATCTCTTAAGCCTGGACTTGAAGGGTAGTTAACCCAGGTGAACAGTGTGTGTGTGTGTGTGTGGAGATCTATCTTTGTGAGGACACACTCATTGACATGGTGCTCACCCTCAACTCTTTCCCTAACCCTGACCTCAAAACTCAGACTTCACACGCAACCATTGAACAAGTGACGGTCAGACAAAAATGTCCTCGCTTTCCAAATATTTCAAAACTTGTTTCGGTTCCCACGATGTAGCAGGTACAAGAACGTTCACATCGCCATCATCACACATTAACTTCCATTCATTTCCTGAAGACTTATCCTAACCCTAGCCACCAATCTAATCCTAACCCGAACCCGAACATGAACATTAAAAAAACCTTAAAAACCAAGTCTGAAGGTGAAAGTTTGGCCCAGCCAAAATGTCCTCACTTTGTTGAAAGTACAAGACTACACACACACACACACACACACACACACACACACACAGTTACACATTGACTTCCTTTCATTTCCCTGGTGACATACCCTGAACCTAAAGCTAACCACATCTTAACTTTAAACCAAATCTGTTCCCTAAAACTGTCCCCAAAAGAACGACATGGTCCCCACAATGTCAGTAATACAAGCGCATGTGTGTGTGTGTGTGTGTCAGAAACTTTACAGCACAGTGTAATGGCCGAGAGCGATCAGGGCTGGGTTCACGAGCACACAAGCACAACACGGCGGCTGCAGATAGAGGAGGGGGTCAAACACACGGCTCGGGGGTCACGAGCCTTAAAGTGATACGACATAATTACCTCCATCTGCAGATCGACCTCTGCTCTGAGTAAACTCTCCACGGCACAAAAACATGCAAAGCACACGTCAACTGCACAATTAGGATTCACATATTGTCCTGTTTTTGTTTTTTTGGAGAGCGTCAAAATGGAAGAAAAAAAAGAAAAGTAAGTTTAACGAAGACGAGACGCAGAAACAAGACGTAAAGAAATAAAGACATCGGAGACGTTTTGTTTCCATCACAGTTTAATTCATCACGGCGTTTAAAAACTCCAAGCGTATAAAAGTACACACAACGTGTGTTTGAGGAGAAGATAGAATAATCTACACACAATAAAACGGAGAGTAAACAGAAGTACGTTCAGCCCTTTTTCTTCAGCGGACTCCTCTCACCTGAGTGGGTTACCTGAGAGATGAGGGGGGGTTGGCATGTTGGGAGACCCCCCCCCCCTCTGCGTATCTCAAGTGGGCGGAGTCAGCCACATGTCTGGGTTTATTAGCCGCCGCGGCGTTTTGGCAGAACTCGGTGTGATTTTACATTAGCGGCGGGTTTTCGGCGGCAGTGTTCGCGACGATTTTCGATATCACGCAGCTTCTGCAAAAAAAAGAAAAAAACTCCACCCAAGCGTTTCCAGCCGCTCCGTCAATCCTCTCCTCCTTTTTACCCCACGTTGCCTCACAACCACACCGCCATGTGCTTTACAATATTATTAAGAAAACATTTAATTAATTAAAGTCGAAGAAAAAACATTTAATTATTTAAAGCGTAGGTAAATTATAAACGTATATTAATTATAACATTTAAATAAATATAATATTAAATATAATATATATATATAATGTATTAGTACTGTTTAAATAATTATAATTATTTTAAAAAACTGAAATTTAAAAAATGTATTCGACATATTATATGTATACAATACTAAATATACATTAATAACGGAGACAAAATATTTTTTTAAATAGTAACAATTTTGAAATAATAATAATAATACCTGTTTGCAATTCCTTTGAAAAGAATTAATTAAACAATAATAAATAAAACAGCATCTGCCCTCTTTTAAACCAGATAGCGGTGTGGTGGTGAGGCAAGGTGGGGTACGTGGGGTACCCACTTCAAGATGGAGAGGTCAGGGAGGTTGA
>NC_079396.1:27737236-27739736 GCF_029220125.1 Pseudoliparis swirei
CACCTACACACACCTACACACACACACACACACACACACACACACACACCTACACACACACACAACCACACACCTACACACACACACACCACACACACAGCACACACACCTACACACACACACCACACACACACACACACACACTACACACACACACACCTACACACACACACACACACACACACACTACACACACACACACACCTACACACACACACACACACACACACACACACACCTACACACACCTACACACACACACACACACACCTACACACACACACACCTACACACACACACACACACACACACACCTACACACACCTACACACACACCTACACACACACACACACCTACACACACACCTACACACACACACCTACACACACCTACACACACACACACACCTACACACACACACACACACACACACCTACACACACACACACACACACCTACACACACACACACACACACACACCTACACACACACACCTACACACACACACACACACACACACACACACACACACACACACACCTACACACACACACCTGCACACACACACCTACACACACACTGCACACACACACACACACACACACCTACACACACACACACACACCTACACACACACACACCTACACACACACACACACACCTACACACACACACGCCTACACACACACACACGCCTACACACACACACACTGTTGGACATGCGTTTAATGTTTGTCCTCCAAGTGGACAAAGAGAGGAGGGCAAGGTGGAACCTGCTTCTTCAGCAATGCCAGAGTTTTGAGAGCGTGAAGAAGAAGAAGAAGAAGAAGAAGAAGAAGGACGAGAAGAAGAAGAAGGACGAGAAGAAGAAGAAGGAGGAGGAAGAGGAGGAGAAGAAGAAGAAGAAGAGTCATTTGGGCGGAGGAGGGGAGTGAGGCACTAAAACAGCTCAAGAATTTGGAGGCAATTTAAAAAGCAGTGTGGGAGAGAGGGAACAAAAGAAATGCCGGGGTTAAAAAAGGAGGGAGGATGGAAAGTAAGAGGTTGTTATTCTCTCTCTCTCTCTCTCTCTCTCTCTGTGTTGTTTTTAGGGACTAGCCGGGGCACAACCTCCAGGAGAGATATGGAAGGCTGGGTGGTGATGGTGGTGGAGGAGGAGGAGGAGGAGGATAGGGAGGGCGAGCATAAATCAAGCAGAGCCTGAAGGCTTTAGAGGAGGGAGGGAAGAGAGTGGTAAAAGACAGGGGCGAGAGAGGGGTAGAGAGAGAGAGAGGTAGAGAGAGAGACAGAGGTAGAGAGAGAGAGAGAGAGAGAGAGAGAGAGAGACAGGTACAGAGAGAGAGAGAGAGAGAGAGAGAGAGAGAGAGAGAGAGAGATGCTGCTGGGGGCTCAGAGTAAAACAGAGTGTGTGGGTGGAGGGGAGGAGAAGGTGGAGTACAGAGTGGCGGGGTGAGAGGTGGACGGTGGGGTGATGGAGTGTGGGTGGGTGGTGGGGGAGGAAGGGGGAGGGGGGAGAGAGCGAGAGGAGAAGGTGAGGGGGAGGTTACAGAGTGAGGGTGGGGGCGAGAGAGAGAGAGGACGACTACAGAAAGCTAACGCTACATTTGTTTTGTGGTCCTTATTGGAGCTCAAACACACAAACAAACAAACAAACACACAAACAAACAAATAACAAACAAACAAAATAACAAACAAACAAACACACAAACAAACAAACAAAATAACAAACAAAGAAACACACAAACAAAGAAACACACAAACAAAATAACATTCCTTTTTGTTGTTGAGTTCACATCAACGCAACGAGATAGAAAAACAAAAGCATACGAGGCTCAAATAAAGGCCTCGACCAATCAGGTCGTGCGAAAAGTACACAGTCAAGAACACACACTGTCGTGTACACACTGTTGTGTACACACTGTTGTGTACACACAGCGGACAACAACAGCGTCACCCCTCCAGTGCTCTGGCCGGATGCCCTCCTTCCCCTCCCCTTTCAAAATAAAAGCCTCCTTCATTCCCTCAAACACAGCGCCGTGTTCACGGTCGGCATCCCGCGTCGGCCTGAAGGTCGGGATGCAGAACGTGTTTTCTCGGGCGAGTATTTAGCGTGTTCCGTGTTCTTCTCCGTCACGTATGTAAATAAAGAGTCGAGAACCTTTTTAGAAACCAGTTCTCGCGGTTGCCTAAAAGTTTCCTCCATTGTGTAACCAACCAGAGTTGTTGCGCAACATCCCCCCCCCCCCCCCCCCCACGGCTCTCTGTTTAAACCCGTCTGAACACTTTCTTTTTTTCTTATTTTGTCTTTAGAACATTTTCTTGAAACACAAAGAAAGATAAAAAAAGTTCCATCTGGAACTCCAACATGGTTCCAAAGAAGAACCTTCATCGACCAAAGGTTCTCAGAAGAACCATATTCTTAAACGCTTGAAGAAAAGTATTAATGAACTTCAAAGAGAACTTCAAAGAACCAGAAAATGTTCCTCAACATTATTTTT
>NC_079396.1:27744736-27747236 GCF_029220125.1 Pseudoliparis swirei
AGGAAAAAAAAGAACGAAGGAAAGAGTCGCCGGTGTCACGATGAGGGGAAACGGAGGAGGAGGAATGGAGGGGATCTGGACTCAGTCTGTGAAGATTATAGAATATATATATATATATATATATATATATATATAAATATTAGGGCTGTGAAACGATTAAAATTTTTAATCGGGTTAATCACAAATTTTTGTGGATTAATCATGATTAATCACATATTACCGATATTCTCGGTATATTTTGTGAGAACATAGAGATTTATGACAAAAGACGGATATATACATTTATACATTCTTCTATACAATGGTGCTGCAACTCAGCAGTTATTTAGCAGTTTTCTTCCATCTGGAACATTAATACATCTTCATCCTAAACAGAATGTTTAACCCTCCTGTTACCTTTCGGGTCAATTTGACCCCATTCAATGTTTAATGTCGGTGTTCTTTGGGGTCAATTTGACCCAGGCTTTTTCACTGTGTCAAACATATCAGAAATATCAACTTTTTTATTTATTTAAAGGGCTATTTAGGTAGTCAACAAACAAACATAAAGTACCTCACACTTAAACTTGGGAAGCAATATTCATTCTAATAATTTTCTGGAGGTTTTAATTGCTGGGGTCAAATTGACCCCGAGGGTAAAATATGTTCGTAAATGTAAAGGTAACAGGAGGTTAAACAGAACATTTTTCTCTTGTTTGTCAACCATTAACTCCACCATGATACAATCTAAAGGTGGACAGATTGACAAGTGACTTTTTTTTTGCTCGGTCCCGATGCGCGCGCACGGAGCTCTGTGGCGCGCCAGACGGAGATCGATAAGTGTTAACGCAACGCGAAGAGACAGAAATGACATGCTGCTGTGGAGATGACCAACAACAGACGTTTAGTTTAATAAAAGAACAAAGGCGTGCTCTAGAGAACATGTCAGGGGCGGGCCAATCTTTTAATGTCATGCGATCTACCGACACTACGCGCGATCGACTGGCAGGTCGCGATCGACGTGTTGAGACCCTGATCTACAGGAAGTAAAAGTCGTCACAAGGTTTCCGGAGGTGAACCTGCGGAAGGATCATTACCGATGAACAGACCGTCTGCATGAGAGCGGACAGAGTTCAGATTGAAGTGGTGTATTGGAAGCTCATTTTGCAAGTGACTTTTTTTTCGTCCCAACGACCAACAACAGACGGATTGGAAGCTCATTCTGCGCATGCGTTAAATGCGTTAAAAATAAATAACTCGTTAAACCTGTAATTGAATTAACTGAGTTAACTCGTTATTTTTCACAGCACTAATATATATACATATACATATATTTATAAGTCTTTGCTTCATGTGTTAAAGCTGCATTATCTCTCCTGGCCACCAGGGGGCGACTCCTCTGGTTGCTTATGATCAAATCAGCAGAAGCAGTGACAATTAAAGAGTACTAGGGAGAGTTATGAGGACCACGTCATGAGGACCACGTCATGAGGACCACGTCATGAGGACCACGCCATGAGGACCACGTCATGAGGACCACGTCATGAGGACCACGCCATGAGGACCACGTCATGAGGACCACGTCATGAGGACCACATCATGAGGACCACGTCATGAGGACCACGTCATGAGGACCACGCCATGAGGACCACGTCATGAGGACCACGTCGCGAGGACCACGTCATGAGGACCACGCCATGAGGACCACGTCGCATGAGGACCACGTCATGAGGACCACATCATGAGGACCACGTCATGAGGACCACGTCATGAGGACCACGCCATGAGGACCACGTCATGAGGACCACTTCATGAGGACCACGTCATGAGGACCACGTTATGAGGACCACGCCATGAGGACCACGTCATGAGGACCACGCCATGAGGACCACGTCATGAGGACCATGTCATGAGGACCACGTTATGAGGACCACATCATGAGGACCACATCATGAGGACCACATCATGAGGACCACGCCATGAGGACCACTTCATGAGGACCATGTCATGAGGACCACGTTATGAGGACCACGCCATGAGGACCACGTCATGAGGACCACGCCATGAGGACCACGTCATGAGGACCATGTCATGAGGACCACGTTATGAGGACCACATCATGAGGACCACATCATGAGGACCACATCATGAGGACCACGCCATGAGGACCACGTCATGAGGACCACATCATGAGGACCATGTCATGAGGACCACGTTATGAGGACCACATCATGAGGACCACGCCATGAGGACCACGTTATGAGGACCACGCCATGAGGACCACGTTATGAGGACCACGTCATGAGGACCATGTCATGAGGACCACATTATGAGGACCACGCCATGAGGACCACGTCATGAGGACCACGTCATGAGGACCACGTCATGAGGACCACGCCATGAGGACCACGTTATGAGGACCACGCCATGAGGACCACGTTATGAGGACCACGCCATGAGGACCACGTCATGAGGACCACGTCATGAGGACCACGCCATGAGGACCACGTCATGAGGACCA
>NC_079396.1:27752236-27764736 GCF_029220125.1 Pseudoliparis swirei
ATTGTGTGAATGTGTGTGTGTCTGTGTGTGTGTGTGGGGGGGGGGGCTCTTGTCCAGCAGGATGTGAGGTCATCTGACAGCGATGGCTGGTGGGCGGTGAGAGAAACGATCGGTTACCACGGTTACAGAGGAACTTTACTTATATATTTGTATATCTTACTCTCGGGGGGGGGGGGCGGGGGGTATTTTAGTCTTCCTTCAGAACGCCCACAAGAACAACAAATAAAACACACAAAGTGTGTGTGTGTGTGTGTGTGTGTGTGTGTGTGGCAGCATGGCACACAAAGGGGAAGGGGGGATGGAGGGAGGGAGAGGGGGAGACTGAGGGAGGTGTGGTGAGGACGGAGGCCACAAAAGTCAACAGGGTGGAAATGGGAGGACAAAGAGGTCGGGGGGGGGGGAGAGAGGGAGGAAGAGAGAGAGGGAGATAGAGGGGGAGGGAGGGAGAGAGGGAGAGAAAGAGAGAGAGATGAAGACATGGACAGAAGGTCCATGTCATGGAGGAGGAGGAGGAGAGGAGAGGAGGAGGAGGAGGGGGAGAGGAGAGGAGGAGGAGGAGGAGGAGGAGGAGGAGGAAGGTTAAAACAGTCTGAACATATTAAATCTTCTTTAGTGAGGGGGAGGGGGGGGATACGTTTTAAATATTAAACCTATTTCAAGTTTAATGAAGTGCAAATACATCGGGGGGGGGAGGGTCCCATTATACCAAGTGTTCACCTTTAGACTGCAGAAACTTGGAAAGGGAGGAAAACTAAATATATATATAAATGTATTTTTAATTCCCTTATATTTAAGAGGGATAAAGTTTTAAGTGGAAGTGTAACCTAGAGGGCAGCTTTGAGAGATGTGTGGAGGGGGGCTGCTTCAGGGGGGGGGGGGGGGGGCAGGTGAGGAGATGAAGCTCATACATGGAACAGACTGGAGAAGATCGGTACAACTATTGCACTTTCTGTGTGTGTGTGTTTAAGTATTAAAGGAAGTGAACGGATGTTCCATCGAAGCTGCATTCTCTCTCCTAACCACCAGGGGGCGACTCCTCTGGTTGTATAGAAGTATATGCGTCATGTGTTAAAGCTGCATTCTCTCTCCTAACCACCAGGGGGCGACTCCTCTGGTTGTATAGAAGTCTATGCTTCATGTGTTAAAGCTACATTCTCCCTCCTGACCACCAGGGGGCGACTCCTCGTAATTTCTCGTTGCTAAAAGCCAAAATGGAAAAAGAAGATGAATAATGTCTCAGAAAACAATTAAATAAAGTTTGAAGCAGCTTCATCACAGATGAATGTATTGATTTTCTGAAGATCAAATAATTGATGAACCGACTCACTGACAATCAACTACAGGAATGACTTCTTCATGCTTTTTAAGCATGGGGGGTGGGGGGGCTCTAACGCAAAATACATTTCAGGGAATCATTTAAAGAGCAGGAATGTGTGTGTGTGTGTGGGGGGGGGGGTATATGTCATCTCTGATATCATATCTGATGACATATTCACCATCGTAAGAACGGGAATGCGAGCGGAGTGTTTCTATTTTTCTATTTTGCAATGTGAGATTTAAAAATGTTTGTGGCAACAAACAAGAAGAAGAGAGAGAGAGAGAGAGGCAGAGAGAGAGAGGGAGGCAGAGAGAGAGAGAGAGAGGGGGAGAGAGATGGAGAGGGAGAGAGAGAGAGGGAGGCAGAGAGGGAGAGAGAGAGGGAGGCAGAGAGGGAGAGAGAGAGAGAGAGAGGGAGAGAGGGAGGCAGAGAGAGAGGGAGAGAGAGAGGGAGAGAGAGAGAGAGAGGGAGAGAGAGAGAGAGAGGGAGAGAGGGAGAGGGAGGCAGAGAGAGGGAGAGAGAGAGAGGGAGAGAGAGAGATATTTTTCAAGGTGGATTTTTTAAAAACACTTTATTTACTTTTTTTTAACCATTACGTTTCTTTAAAAAAGAAGTATTTTTTAAAATCAGGTTGTTTAAAATAAAAGCAAACAAACAAAACAAAAAACATGTTTTACCTAATAAAAAGTGGTGCAAATACCAGCTCCTCCTCCACCACAGAACAAACAATGTCTTTAAAACACCAGCGTTGTTTAAAAGCATCCAGGTCTCCAATGTGTTTATAAAATCTGAACTCCAGCCAGAGTCTGGCTCTGATGTTACAGAGCCACACTGCCCTGGCCTCCTGCCCCTCTCTGGTTTCCACCCGGGACTTCCTTGTTAAATAAATGGCCATTTTGGCTTCGCCGGATAAAAAAGGCCCTGTCCCCCCTCCTCTCTGGTTAAAAACAGCACCCCCTGTGGCACCCAGTGTAGACCCTCCTAAAAAAATCCACCATTTTCCTTTGTATGTTGGCTAAGAAGCCAGAGGGAGGGTCTAAAACGGTCAACCTGTGCCACAGTTGGGATGCAATAAGATTGTTTAAAACCAGTACTCTACCTTTAAAAGACATCTGGGGGAGCAGCCACTTCCACTTGGAAAGTTTCCCCTCTATCTTCTCTGTGACGCCCTCCCAGTTCATCTGGACCATGCTCGGTTTCCCCAGGTATATCCCTAAATATTTAAAACCGTCCTTTTTCCATATGAGCGTTTGCGGAAGAACCGGGAGGCCGCCACGCACAGCGAGGGCTTCACTTTTCTTCCAGTTCACCCTCGCTGATGATGCCGTGCTAAAATCATGTACTATTTGATTTAAAAGGTTCACATCATTTTGGTTCTTAATAAAAACAACAACGTCGTCGGCATATGCCGATAAAATCATTCCCTCATTAAAACCAGGTAAAACCAAACCATGCAGGCTAGAGCGTATTTTAATGAGGAGGGGCTCGAGGGAGAGTGCGTAGAGCATCCCGGACAGAGCACAGCCCTGCCGGACCCCTCTACTCACTCTAAAAGGAGCACACAGCCTGCCGTTTATCTTCAGCACACTCTCAACATTACTGTACAACACCTTGATCTTAGCTATGAAGCCAGCGCTGAACCCAAACTTCCCCAGAACTTTCCAGAGGAAGCCGTGTTCAACGCGGTCAAAAGCCTTTTCCTGATCTAGAGAAATCAGACCAGTATCCATACCCAACGAGCTGGAGACCTCCAAAACGTCCCGAATGAGGTGGACGTTGTCCACCATGGACCTGCCGGGCACACAGTAGGTCTGGTCCCGATGGAGGACCTGCTCCATAGCTCCCCTCAGCCTGGAGGCGAGGACCCTGGACAGAAGCTTGTAATCCACACACAGCAGAGACACAGGCGCAAGTTACCGATGTCCTGCGGGTTTCCTTTTTTTGGCAGTAGCGTTAGTACTGCCCTCCGGCAGGACATCGGCATGGAACCAGAGGCCAGACTCTCGTTGAAGACGTCTAGGATGTCCCCTCCGAGGACATCCCAGTACTTTTTATAAAATTCAGCGGGGAGGCCGTCGATACCGGGGGCGCCTCCTGCATTCCTGCAGGGCAGCTTTCAGCTCTTGGGGGGTTATGGGTCTGTCGAGCTCCTCATTAGTCTCCTCGGAGACCTGAGGCAGCTCCCCACAGAGCCCCTCCGTCGACTCTCCCTCCTCCCTATACTCACTGGCATAAAGGGAGGAGTAAAACCCCACCGCCGCTTCCGGATCTGGCTTGGCTCCACAACCGCTGCCCTCGTCCGTCAGCAGTGAGTGGATCACTCGCCTGCCCACCCTCTTCTCCAGGCCGAAGAAGAAGCTAGAGGGAGTGTCCATCTCGCGATGGTCTGGAATCGGGACCTGACCAGTGCGCCTTGTACTCTAACTTCGAACAGGTCGGCGAGAGCCGCCTTTTTACTTTTGAGGACTTCAATATGTCCTCGATCTCCTGTGGACTCGCTCAAACTTTCTAGGTCCACTATCTCAGTCTCCAGGTCCTTCATAGATCTGGTGACGTCTCTAGTGACGTTGAAAGTGTGCTGCTGACAAAGGAGCTTAATTTCTACCTTACCACGGTCCCACAACTGCCTAAGATTATTAAAATCACTCCTCCTCAAAAATAAAACAACACCTCTCTAAAATTCCTATCGAAAGTTAAAACTGAATTAAAATGCCAATACGCGCTCCTGGGTAAAAAGTTCCTAATAAAAACATGACATAAAACCAAAGAGTGATCAGTAAAACCAGCCAGAACAATGCTGCACATTTTAAAAATATTTAAATGGTGCTTAAAAACATAAATACGGTCTAACCTGGCTGAGGAGATCCTTCCCTCACTAACGTGGGACCATGTGTACTGTCGGCAGTCCGGATGCATCCTTCTCCACACGTCCACCAGACCATGAGAATGGACCAGCCTCCTCAGCACCTGCTGTGAAGCTGGATGTGGCTCTGTGTGGTTTCTGTCATTAAAATCATCCTCTGTGCAGTTAAAATCCCCCCCCAAGAATAAAAAATCCTCCGAGGCGCAGTCATTTAAAACATCATTAACTTTGGATAAAACAGCCTCTCTGTCCCAGTTGTTGGAGCATAGATATTTATAAAACCACGTTAAAAAGGTCGAACCGTGCTTTCACAAAGAACAGCCTCCCCTCCACGATGTGTTTGACCTCCAGTGACCGCCGGCTGAAGGCCCTGGAGAAGAGGAAGCCCACCTCCGCTGAGGTTGGTGTTGTGGCTCAGAAGGACTTCCCCCACTCCCTCCTCCAGTCCGCCTCGTTGGTGCTGTCGCTGTGCGTCTCTTGTAAGAAGAGAACATCGTTGGCTTTCATCTTGTTAAATTCATAAATAGATGTTCTCTTCTTACTGTCCCTCGCTCCATTTACGTTTAAAACTCTGACTCTGAATGTGTTCATTAAAAGAAAAGAGCTTAAAAAACAAATAAAACTTAAAATCAACAAATTAATTAAAACACACATTGGAGCTCTCCACCTCCCCCTGCTGGGTGCACTCCTTTACTTTGGGTAAAAACTTTTTAATCCTAAAAATCTCTTGTTTGTCTAATTTTTTTTTCCTCATGTGGAACTGGCACGACTGAACAAAGGCCACGAGGTCAGGGAAGTGATCCCTGACTTCTACTTTTTGTTTGTTTTTTGTTTTATGTGAAAACAGACTTATTTCATCGGCTGTATACAGCTTTTGTGTCTGACTATTAGTTAAAAACAGAGGAGAGTCGCTGTCGTCTGACCCCTCCTCATCACTGCTGTCCTCCACCGGCCCCGCCCCCTGACTCCTCCTCCTCACCTCCACCCTGCTGGCTTTGGCCTCGCCGCCGGCGCTCTGGCCGCTCTTCTTTCTTTTTGAGGCCTCTTTCTGCCCCCCTGCTTCCTCCTCGTCCACCTCTACCTGCTCCGCCCCCTCCTCCCCTGCACCGTCCTCCTCCACCTCTTCGACTCCACCCACCTGTCCTACCCCCTCTATGGGCTTCTCACCACCATTGTCCTCGTCTTTTTCCCTTTTCCTCCTCTTTCTCACTTTCCTCATCATTTTCCACCCCACTTCCACCTCTACCTCCACCTCTAAGCCCGTGCCACCATCACCACTCGTAATACCATCATCAATATTATTTCTAGTTTTTTAAATCTTTTTTTCTTTTCCCCCCCCTTCTTTTTCTTGTTTTCCTTCCTCCTCCCCACTTCCCCCCTCACCCACAGCCTCTACCCCACTGCTCTTGGCAGTTTCACTCACATCCCCTCCATCTTTGGGTCTTTTTTTCCTTTTTCTCAGTCACTCCATCCACAGCCTGCCTTCCACTGCCCTGTCCAGCCTCACCACCCTCACCCCCCTCACTCACGCTCTCATTCATACCCACCACATGTGTGTCGGGTCCAGCAGTAGTGCTCTCCGTTGGGTCAGTGCGGTGCACAGCCTTGATGCCCGCCCCCCGCCCGCTGCTCCCCCACGCTGGTGTGGCGCGCGGCGCCGCTGGGCGGACCAGCTGACGCTGGTCGCCGCTTCGAGCAGACCGCGGGGGTGTGCCTTCCCGCAATGAAAGAACTTCATCGATCAAGAGCGACGACGCTATAATTAACATCATCTACTCTGACGCTGAAGCGCAGGTTTAACTCCAGCGCTCCGGTCGTTGAGTATCATATAAACCGATCTACGGTAACTCATGATGTGCTTCATCTCGCTCTCCTTGAACCCTGATGAGATCTCTCTCATCGGGGAGACCAGCTTTCCGTGCCGGGAGAGCTCTCTGCTGAGAAACTCATCGGAGATGAGCGGAGGGACGTTTGACACGAGGACTCTGGTGGACGGCTGGTCCAGCGGAAACACCTGCACAAACAAATCTCCCACCGAGACCCTCCTCTACCACGGCTCACCTTCCCCACCTGATCCAGGAAGATCACGACCGAGCCGTTCATCTTGCCGGCGGACTTCACGCTGCTGAACCCGACTTTCTTCCCGACTGCCCGAGCCAATTCCTCCACGCTGCACGAGGAGTCACCGGAGATCTTAATCCCGTGTCTCCTCGTGAGCAGCGGGGGAAGGGCAAACATTTCTACACGCCCCCGAGCCCGGTGAGGCACCGCAGCGGGAAGACACCCAGAGAAAAACCCAACTAATCACCAAACAAATTAACCTACTGTGAAACCAACTAATAAACCACATAAACTAAATACACACAACTATGAAAGAACAGAGAAGAGAGAAACACACAGACAACGCTCCGCAGCTCCCAAACACACACCCTGTCGCTCTGACGCTCAGCGTGAACTGAGAGAGAGAGAGAGAGAGAGAGAGAGAGAGAGAGAGAGAGAGAGGGAGAGAGAGAGAGGAGAGAGAGAGAGAGAGAGAGAGAGGGAGAGAGACATAGAGAGAGGGAGGGAGAGAGAGAGACATAGAGAGAGAGAGAGAGAGAGAGAGAGAGAGAGAGAGAGAGAGAGAGGGAGTGAGAGAGGGATGAGTGTCTCGGCACTTCTCATCAATAAAGAATGAAGCTCATCTCCGACTGAAGGTCCCTCTCTCCTCTACAGCTCCTCTTCACCTTCAAGGAAACAACCGAGGACCTCCTGCTGCACTCCCTCTGCTGACCACCAGGGGGCGACTCCTCTGGTTGTATAGAAGTCTAGATAATGACACTCACTCACTAAGCCCCCCCCCCCCTGTCATACACCGCGAGCCACTGCTCTGATGACGGTGACTCCTCCTCCATTCTGAGTCTCCACCCACCAGACTTCCTCTAACACCTCTCTCTCTCTCTCTCTCTCTCTCTCTCTCTCTCTCTCTCTCTCTCATCTCTATCTCCTCTCTATCGCCCCCTCTCCTTCTCCTCTCTCTCTCATCTCTATCTCCTCTCTATCGCCCCCTCTCCTTCTCCTCTCTCTCTCTCTCGCTCATCTCTCTCTCTCATCTCTATCTCCTCTCTATCGCCCCCTCTCCTTCTCCTCTCTCTCTCGCTCATCTCTCTCTCTCATGTCTATCTCCTCTCTATCGCCCCCTCTCCTTCTCCTCTCTCTCTCGCTCATCTCTCTCTCTCATCTCTATCTCCTCTCTATCGCCCCCTCTCCTTCTCCTCTCTCTCTCTCTCTCTCTCTCTCCCCATGATGGTTTGTTTCACCACAGCCAGACTAAAACTCTACCTTCTACCACAGTGCACTTTGTATGTGTGTGTGTGTCCGTGTGTGTGTCTGTGTGTGTGTGTGTGTGTCTGTCTGTATGTGTGTGTGTGTGTGTGTGTGTGTCTGTGTGTGTGTGTGTGTCCGTCTGTATGTGTGTGTGTGTGTTTGTGGCTCTGAACTCAAGATGTACCCGGTCACCGTAATAATCTGAGGATTTAGGACGCTTAAAGCAAAGTCCTCATAAGCGTACGGATGCTCTGTCTCCTTCTCCTCGTCTTGCCCTTTCTAGAAGGTCCTTTCCTAAACCCCATGAGAGAGGGAGGGAGAGAGAGAGGGGGGGGGGGGAGCCAGCGATGGTAATCCGCGCGGTGACCCGGGTCAATTCAATTATCCTGTTTTCCTTCCCGCCGCGGCGCGTGTTCCCGTTTCACCGCCGGTCCCTGAATGCACCAGGATTAGCTTCTCTTACTTTTAATGATCTACCTATCGACGCCTTGGGCCCCACGGTGCACACCAAACACACACACACACACACTCACAGACACACACACACACACACTCACAGACACACACACACTCACAGACACACACACACACACACACCACACACACACACACACACACACACACACACACACACACACACACACACACACACACACACACACACACACACACACACACACACACTCACACACACACACACACACACACACACACACACACACACACACACACACACTCACACACACACACACACACACACACACACACACACACACAAACACACACACACACAAACACACACACACACACACACACACACACACACACACACACACACACACACACACACACATGCAGCTAAGTGCTTTTCATGTATTCGGGGTTTTTAGCGTAATGGAGTTCACAAAACCAAGTCTGTGAGGCTGAGGATCACTCGAGACACTCCCCAAAAATACATCGGAGTTGGCCTACGTGTGTGTGTGTGTGTGTGTGTGTGTGTGTGTTATTGTTGTCGTCTATTGTCCGTCCGCATCCATCGGCGTTCCCCTCACACCTCTCAAGATTTGGAGATAATCACCTTGAAGACACGTTGAGCGGAGAAGAGGTCGTCTTTACACACGGAGCATTACGTGTGTGTGTGAGTGTGAGTGTGTGTGTGTGAGTGTGTGTGTGAGTGTGTGTGTGTGTGTGTATGTGTGTGAGTGAGTGTGTGTGTGTGAGTGAGTGTGTGTGAGAGTGTGTGTGTGTGTGTGTGTGAGTGTGTGTGTGTGAGTGTGTGTGTGTGAGTGAGGAGTGAGGAGTGTGTGTGTGTGTGGCGTGTGTGGAGTGAGTGTGTGTGTGGTGAGGAGTGTATGAGGTGTGTGAGTGAGTGTGTGTGTGTGTGTGAGTGAGTGTGTGTGAGTGACGTGTGTGTGTGAGTGAGTGTGTGTGTGAGTGAGTGTGTGTGTGTGTGTGTGTGTGTGTGTGTGTGTGTGTGTGTGTGTGTGAGTGTGTGTGTGTGAGTGTGTGTGTGTGTGTGTGAGTGTGTGTGTGTGAGTGTGTGTGAGTGTGTGTGTGTGATGAGTGTGTGTGTGTGTGAGTGATGTGTGTGTGTGTGAGTGATGAGTGTGTGTGTGTGTGTGTGTGTGAATGTGTGTGTGTGTGTGTGTGTGTGTGTGTGTGTGAGTGTGTGTGTGTGTGAGTGTGTTTGGTGCGCACCGCGGGGCCCAAAGCAGAAAAGAGGTCGTCTTTAGACACGGAGCATTAAGTGTGTGTGTAAGTGTGTCTGTGTGTATGAGTTTATGTGTGTATGTGTGTGTGTGTGTACGTGTGTGTGTGCGTGAGTGTGAGTGTGTGTGTGTGTGTGTGTGTGTGCCGAACCCGGAGTTCTGCTAGAGTCCAACTCGGCCAGTTTTGACGTTTCTTTTAAGCCGGATGAATCAGATGGAGTCAGAATAATAATCATAATAATAATCTCTCCCTCAGCGATCCTCTGTTCCTCGTCTCACGAGTCGCTCACTCGTCACCGATTGGACGACCGGGTGTCGTACGGGAAGAACCGCGGGTAACACCGGTGGAAAACTCTTCAGTCATCAGAGCAGAACCGCGCCGTCTCCTCCGAGACGGCGGCGCTTGTCTCGTCGGCCCGCCGGCCGGCTAATTTTTGAAAGTCCACTTAAAAATAAAAAAAGCAGCCGTCCAACCTTTCAGCGCTCACACACGGAGCTCTTTCCCCGTTAGCCGGGAAGCTCTTACCTGGTATTTCCTGTCCGTTGTAGTTCCATCCGGCCACGGCCAGCATGGAGGGCAGCGGAGACCCGGGCCCGCTGTCCCGGTGCCGGTCCCGGTCCCGGTCCCAGGTCCTCTCGGCCTGCTGGGTAATGTGCCTGACGGTGTCCTTGTTCTTCCTGTTCTTCCTTCGCCCCGCCCCCGACAGGGGTTGCCAGGCCCCTCCCCCTCCGGGCCCCTGCTCCTCCCCCTGGCTCTGGGCCGCGCCCCTCGGGGTGTCCCGCGGGTGCGAGGAGGAGGCGGGCGACACCTGCTCCTCCTTGACGCTGGCGGGCCGGTAGTCGTGCGGCCAGGCGGGCTGCGAGTCGTGGCCGGCCTCCGCCTGGCTCTCGTGGCTCGTGGGCGGCTCCTGCTCCTCCTTGCCGCCGTACGTGCTGCCCCCCCCGCCCTCGTGGCAGCCGGCGATGGCCGAGTCGCCGGAGGAGTCGGCCGGGCTGGTGCGGCGAGCCAGCCACGGCGAGGTGCTGCGGCCGGACATGATGGAGGCCAGCGCTTCGGACGCCGTGCCCACGATCCCTCCTCCTCCTCCTCCTCCTCCGGCTCCTCCCACGCCCGCTCCGCCCGCCTGCCCGCCGGACACCGCCCCCATCTCGAAGTCGGCGAGTTCGTCGGCCATCTCGGAGCGGAGGCTGATGTCCAGCGCCGCCTTGATGAAGCCGTGGCACGCCTGCACGATGTCCGTCATCTGCAGGTAGCTGGCGGCCGACATGACCTCGATCACGTTCTTGCTGGTGAGGGCGAGGTGCGCCGAGTACATGAAGTCCAGGATGGCCTTGAAGCCCGTCGCCGTGACGATGTCCAGGTGAGTGACGGTCATCATGTGGTGGGGCTCCGCCCCTTTTTTAACCTGAAGGAGGCGACGAAACAAATTGTAAAATCTCGGTTAAGATATCTCACGCAGAAAAACTATGGAGGTGGATTTGTGTCTTTATTACGCAAACAAACAAAAAGGTTTTTAGAGGAAGTTTTTAAAAAAAATTAATTGTTAGTTTTGCTGATGAATCCGGAATGTGTTGCTGCAAATCAAAAACATTTATATTTTAAAAGCAAATGTTTTTTTAATTTTGAGATATATACTGTTATTTTGAGATGAACGTTTTTATTTTGTGTGCAAATTTTTTTTTTAAGAATAATTATTTCATCTTGAGAGCAATTTTTTTTTTTTTTTTTTTAGCAAATATCTTTTTTGATTTTGAGAGCAACATTTTATTTTAGAGTAAATGTTTATTTTTGTTATTGAATTTTGTGAGCAATTTTTTTTATTTTAAAGGGAAATTTATATTTTGAGAAGAATTTTTAAATTGTTTACGGCAAATATTTTTATTTGGAAGCAAATGTTTTTTATTTGGTGAGTAAATATTTTTTGTTGAGCAGAATTTTTGGATGAGCAAATATTTTTTTCATTTTAAGAGCAGCATTTTTTATTTAGAGTAAAAAAAATGTTAGAAAATATTTTTATTTTGAGAGCAAATGTTTTTATTTTTAGACCAAATGTTTGGTTTTTTAGAGCCATTTAAAAAAAATTGTTAGAAAAAAAAAGTCATTTTGTGAGCAAAGGTTTTTTATTTAGAGAGTAAATGTTTTGGGCTTTTTTGAAAATATTTTCTAAGCTAATGTTTTTTGTTTGTTTTTGCGAGCAACATGTGGAGAGAATGACAAAGCCATCCCTAAGCCCCGCCCCTCACCTGGCAGTAAAGCGTCTTGAAGTAGCGCGAGGAGCCCAGCAGGACGTTCTTGTGGGCCTTGAAGATCTTCCCGTCCACGATGACGCAGGCGTCGCACAGGATGCCGTGCTGCCGCTGCTCGTTGAGCTCCCGGAGGAGCTGGCGGTAGTGAGAGGAGATCTCCATGTCCTCCTTCCTGTTGTTCATCTGGCTATCCCGACTAAAGCCTCTCCTCCACGACGTCTGCTTGGAGACAACAACAAGAAGGCGGAGTCAACGGGCGGCGGGAGGATAGCAAAAGTACGAGAACTTGATGAAATATAAACCTTTTTTTTTCACTGAAAAAAAAAACCCTTTTCATGTAAGAGGTTGGGCGGGGGGCATGTGTATGGGGGGAGGGGGGATGAGCACATTTAGCAGCACCCTTCAATAATGACATAAAAAACGATGACATCAATGGAGAACACATCCCAACTGCTGGAGTTTGATGTCTAAAAACAGACCGGCAACAAATAGTAACACAAGTGTCTGACAGGTTCGTTTGTGTGTGTGTGTGTGTGTGTGTGTGTGCGTAAAGCTAATTTAAAATGTCAGTTTAAAAGCGTGACAATTTCACAAAACAGTTGAGAGAGAGGAAAATACTTAATTTAGCGAAAAACCAGTTTACCATTCAAACAACGTGTATCAATAGACATCCTCAGTTCCTTGATTTTCTTTTCTTCATCTTTCCCGACTGAATATTCAATCAGGCTGTCGAGTTAAGATGAGAGAAAAAAGTCGATTTTCGAACCTTCACCTCTGTGTTTTTTTTTTACCTCAGTCTGGGTTGTGAACGTGTATTTATAAAAACATGTTCTCTGAAAACTAAAGAAAAGAGTCTCTAACGGCTCATGTTGTGAAGCCGTTGACTCGTCAGTGAATGGAGACCCAACTCTTCAGTGTTCACGGTGCTGAAGTGACTTACACCTGCATTCTCTCGAATGGCCAGAGGGGGCGACTCATCCAGTTGCGAAAAAGTTAGTAAGATGGTGACCATAAAAAAACAAGATGGAGACTTCCAAAAAACCAAGATGGCAATAGC
>NC_079396.1:27769736-27782236 GCF_029220125.1 Pseudoliparis swirei
GAGGGAGAGAGAGGGGGAGAGAGGGAGAGAGAGAGAGAGAGAGAGAGGGAGAGAGAGAGGGAGAGAGAGGGAGAGAGAGAGGCACAGCATTGCTGTAGTCGTCTCACCAAGGCTACGGGAACTAAAGCTTGCTTTCAGAAGAAAAATAATAATTAAAAAAAGCTTTTCATCCTTCTATGAAATTTCACAGTGAAAAAAAAAAAAAAAAAAAAGGAAAGAAAAAAGAAGTCGTCGTGAGGCTGACGAGTCTGCGAGCGCTTAATTCGCGGTCAGACATGATTGTTCCGGTGTGGCGTGCCACCACAGCTCCGAGTCCCCGTCACCCTTCAGAGGCCTAATGAAAAGTGAAGGTCCTCCTTAACCCCCCTTCGCGAACACACACACACACACAAGTGACGGTCCTCCTTAACCCCCCTTTGCAAACACACACACACACAAGTGACGGTCCTCCTTAACCCCCCTTTGCAAACACACACAAGTGACGGTCCTCCTTAACCCCCCTTTGCAAACACACACACACACAAGTGACGGTCCTCCTTAACCCCCCTTTGCAAACACACACACACACAAGTGACGGTCCTCCTTAACCCCCCTTTGCAAACACACACACACACAAGTGATGGTCCTCCTTAACCCCCCTTTGCAAACACACACACAAGTGACGGTCCTCCTTAACCCCCCTTTGCAAATACACACACACACAAGTGACGGTCCTCCTTAACCCCCCTTTGCAAACACACACACACACAAGTGAAGGTCCTCCTTAACCCCCCTTTGCAAACACACACACACACAAGTGACGGTCCTCCTTAACCCCCCTTTGCAAACACACACACACACAAGTGACGGTCCTCCTTAACCCCTTTGCAAACACACACACACACAAGTGACGGTCCTCCTTAACCCCCCTTTGCAAACACACACACACAAAAGTGACGGTCCTCCTTAACCCCCCTTTGCAAACACACACACACAAGTGACGGTCCTCCTTAACCCCCCTTTGCAAACACACACACACACAAGTGACGGTCCTCCTTAACCCCCCTTTGCAAACACACACAAGTGACGGTCCTCCTTAACCCCCCTTTGCAAACACACACAAGTGACTGTCCTCCTTAACCCCCCTTTGCAAACACACACACACACACACAAGTGACGGTCCTCCTTAACCCCCCTTCGCGAACACACACACACACACAAGTGAAGGTCCTCCTTAACACCCCTTCGCGAACACACACACACACACAAGTGACGGTCCTCCTTAACCCCCCTTTGCAAACACACACACACACATACTAAAGTCACGGTTCTCCTCAACCCCCCTTCGTAAACACACACACACACACACACACACGTTCCCCTCGTCACACACACTCTGCCCCCTGAATCCACGCGTGCACAAGCGGGGCCCTGGGAGATCGCGCCCGTTCGGCACGCCGGTTGCGGCGTCGCGGCCGGTTTTCCGCGGCGGCGTCAGAGCGGCCGTCGCTCGAGGCCTCGGCCAGACGAGCGAAGGGATGAGAGGCGGGATGATGGAGCGAGAGAACGGGCGCTCCCTCCTGTCCTCTTGTCCCTCCGAGCCCCCGACTTCCCCCGACCTCCGTGACCTCGCAGACGGGGCCGCGACGTCCTTCTGGACACGAGCGGTACTTGTTTTTTTTTTTTACCTGGACGCAAAAAAACTAATTTGGGGCAATCGAAACCCATTTCAAGAAGCATATTTTTCCTCATTAGCATTCTTGCAGGTAGCAGGTTTGAACTGCGGCTGCAGGTCTCACACACACACACACACACACTCACATACACACACACACACACGCACAGACACACTCATACAAAAACTCACACACACACACGCACACACACAGTTATATTTATTTTTAAATGAAGGGATTTCCAGTTGGTGAGAGCAAATTATAATTGAGTGGCCGATGTGCTGCCACCCTAAGCTAATCACTCTACATTCAAACCGTGTAACAGTTCTGCTCATTATTTGATTAAAAAAACGTCTTTGGTTGGACGAGCGCGTCAAACTCCAGCTCCGAGGACCCCAGAGCGAGGCGGTTAAATAATGAAATATAAATATGTACCATTAATAAATCAAAAGAAGGAAAACAACAAAGCGTTTGACGTGCAGACTGAACGTGTTTCTGCAAATGCAAACATTTCCCTGAACCCTGAACCCTAAACCCTAAACCCTGAACCCTGAACCCTAAACCCTGAACCCTGAACCCTAAACCCTGAACCCTGAACCCTGAACCCTAAACCCTGAACCCTGAACCCTGAACCCTGAACCACCCTGTGTGCATTTCTTTTGTCGATGTTTTATTATAAACGAACTACAGATCGTCTCAGCTTCTTTGATCTGAAAAAGAAAGACTTGAATATAAGCGAGAAAAAAAACACATAAATAGAGTCGAGAAGATGGCGCCGGCCAAAAGGCTCCGAAGAGGGAGTCCGCCAACCGATGTGTGACGTCGTCATGGCGACCGCGTCCACTTCAACAGAACGCTCGTGTTGCGCAATACCTGCCCGATTTGTAAATATGTAACTGTGAAAATGTAGTGAAAATACGTGAACTTTATATATTGACGAGTTACCCTCGAATTTTTTTTAATTATGGGTTTGAATTTAGGTTTTAACAGTGTGTGTGTGTGTGTGTGGGGGGACTCAATGATCTTGGCTCCGTCGTTTTAAAATTAGCAGGAAGGACGCAGTAAAAAACTAGCCAGCGACTGGAGGAGTGAATAAATGTGAAGAAGAGGAGGGAGGAGGGGGATGTAGTCAGGAATCTGCAGCCAAGAGTTGGCATCGACGCGGTTCCCTCAGCTCCGACATCTCATCGGTTCAACCACAGCGTGGTTCTCCGGGAGCGACTCGAGTATCGCGGGAAAAAAAGAAAAAGAAAGGCAACCAGGTTGGCGGGGTCCGCACCAAATGAATAATGTATCGTGTAAAGCTTTCAAATCACGAGTGAAATAAACGACGTCGGCCCCCCCGAGAAAAAGATTAAGAGCATCTCCGACTTTATATGCTAATATTTATGAAACGGGGCGGGGAGGAAGCTCCGGCCTGCTTGCTGCTCGACGTTTCCCCACAATGAGAGAAACACTGTGTGGGCGCATGGCAGCATGCATGAGTTGAATTAAAATGATATTCGGCCGGACAATGGAGGCTCTGTTCTTTGGGAGGAGAGAAAACACGACGGCCGTTCTGCACCAAGACAAAAGAGATCTCCTCGTTCCACTACTTCACCCTCCGGTGACCTTTGGGGTCAATTTGACCCCATTCAATGTTTAACGTCTCTAAACAAGTGATTGACATCATTTTTTTTGCTTCATATTTCACGACTTTTCCTAATTTATTGGGGACAACTGGAAAAACATCAAATTCACATGATATGTTTTCAATGTCCTGAACACAACGTGTACATTTGTGAGCACACTTTCACGGCTGAGCTCCATCCATCCACCTCCATCCGTCCACCTCCATCCGTCCACCTCCATCCATCCACCTCCATCCGTCCACCTCCATCCGTCCACCTCCATCCATCCACCTCCATCCGTCCACCTCCATCCGTCCACCTCCATCCATCCACCTCCATCCATCCACCTCCATCCGTCCACCTCCATCCGTCCACCTCCATCTGTCCACCTCCATCCGTCCACCTCCATCCATCCACCTCCATCCGTCCACCTCCATCCATCCACCTCCATCCGTCCACCTCCATCCATCCACCTCCATCCATCCACCTCCATCCGGCCCTTCATCCATCCCACTCCATCCGCCCACCTCCATCCATCCACCTCCATCCGTCCATCTCAGGTCCACCTCCATCCGTCCACCTCCATCCGTCACCTCCATCCATCCCTCCATCCACTCCACCTCCACCTCCATCCGTCACCTCCATCTGTCCACTCATCCGTCTCACCTCTATCCATCCACCTCCATCCGCCCACTCCATCCATCCACCTCCATCCACCTCCATCCGTCCATCCACCTCCATCCATCCACCTCCATCCGCCCACCTCCATCCGCCCACTCTATCCGCACCTCCATCCGTCCACTCCATCCCACCTCCATCCACCTCCACCTCCATCCGCCCACCTCCATCCGTCCACCTCCATCCGCCCACCCATCCGCCCACCTCCATCCATCCACCTCATCCATCACCTCCACCTCCATCCATTCGTCCACCTCCATCCGTCCACCTCCATCCATCCACCTATCCATCCACCTCCATCCATCCACCTCCATCCATCCACCTCCATCCATCCACTCATCCACCTCCTCATCCACCTCCATCCATCCACCTCCATCCATCCACCTCCATCCATCCACCTCCATCCGTCCACTCTATCCATCCATCAGCCACCTCTATCCGTCCACCTCCATCCGCCCACCATCCACCTCCACCTCCATCCGTCACCTCCATCCGCCCACCTCCATCCATCCGCTCCACCTCCATCCGTCCACCTCCATCCACCTCCATCCATCCATCATCCGCCCACCTCCATCCGCCCACCTCCATCCGCCCACCTCCATCCATCCACTCTCCATCCGCTCCATCCGTCACCATCCATCCACTCCTCCATCCACTCATCCGCCCACTCCATCCGCTCCATCCATCCCCACCTCCATCCATCCATCACCTCTATCCATCCACCTCCATCCATCCTCCATCCATCCACCTCCATCCGTCCACCTCATCCATCCACCTCCATCCATCCACCTCCATCCATCCACCAATCCCACCTCCATCCGTCCACCTCCATCCGCTCCACCTCCATCCATCCATCTTCCTCCATCCTCCATCCATCCACCTCATCCATCCACCTCCATCCATCCACCTCCATCCATACACCTCCACCTGCCCACCCCTCCATCCACCTCCATCCGTCCACCTCCATCCATCCACTCCATCCATCTACCTCCGTCTCCACCATCCACCTCCATCCGCCCACCTCCATCCGTCACCTCCATCCGCCCACCTCCATCCATCCACCTCATCCGTCCACTCCACCTCCATCCACCTCCATCCGTCACCTCCATCCATCCACCTCCATCCGCCCACCTATTCCATCACTCCATCCATCCACCTCCATCCGTCCACCTCCATCCGTCCACCTTCATCCATCCACTCCATCCATCCACCTCCATCCGCTCACTCCATCCATCCACCATCCATCCACCTCCATCCATCCACCTCCATCCATCCACCTCCATCCGTCCACCTCCATCCGTCCACCTCCATCCATCCACCTCATCCATCCACCTCCATCCATCCACCTCCATCCATCCACCTCCATCCATCTACCTCTATCCATCCACCTCCATCCGCATCCACTCTAACACCTCCATCGTCCACCTCCATCCATCCATCCGTCACCTCATCCGTCTACCTCCATCTGGTCCACTCTATCCGTCCACCTCCATCCGCCCACCTCATCCATCCACCTCCATCCGTCCACCTCATCCATCCACTCCATCAGTCCATCCATCCACCTCCATCCGTCACTCATCCATCCACCTCCATCCGTCCACCTCCATCCATCCACCTCCATCCATCCACCTCCATCCGTCACCTCCATCCATCCACCTCCATCCATCCACCTCCATCCATCAGGTCATCCCTCCATCCGCCCACCTCCATCCATCCACCTCCATCCATCCACCTCCATCCATCCACCTCCATCCGTCCACCTCCATCCGTCCACCTCCATCCATCCACCTCCATCCATCCACCTCCATCCATCCACCTCCATCCGTCCACCTCCATCCATCCACCTCCATCCATCCACCTCCATCCATCCACCTCCATCCATCCACCTCCATCCCCACCTCCATCCTATCCATCCACCTCCATCCGTCCACCTCCATCCATCCACTCCATCCATCCACCTCCATCCGTCCACCTCCATCCGCCCACCTCCATCCATCCACCTCATCCATCCATCACCTCCATCCACCTCCACCTCCATCACCTCTGTCCACCTCCATCCGTCACCTCCATCCATCCACCTCCATCCGCTCCACCTCCACCTCCATCCACCCACACTCCATCCGTCCACCTCCACCCATCCACCTCCATCCGTCCACCTCCATCCGTCCACCTCCATCCATCCACCTCCATCCATCCACCTCCATCCGTCCAACTCCATCCGTCCACCTCCATCCGTCCACCTCCATCCGTCCACCTCCATCCATCCACCTCAGTCTGTCCACCTCCATCCATCCACCTCCATCCGTCCACCTCCATCCGTCCACCTCCATCCGTCCACCTCCATCCGTCCACCTCCATCCGTCCACCTCCATCCATCCACCTCCACCCGTCCACCTCCATCCGTCCACCTCTATTCATCCACCTCCATCCATCCACCTCCATCCGTCCACCTCCATCCGTCCACCTTCATCCATCCACCTCCATCCGTCCACCTCCATCCATCCACCTCCATCCATGCACCTCCATCCATCCACCTCCATCCGTCCACCTCCATCCGTCCACCTCCATCCATCCACCTCCATCCATCCACCTCCATCCATCCACCTCCATCCGTCCACCTCCATATATTATATATTATAATGTTATGAACACAATAACATATATTATATATTATAATGTTATGAACACAATAACATATATTATATATAATAATGTTATGAACACAATAACATATATTATATATTATAATGTTATGAACACAATAACAACGTTGAGATGTTCCGCTCTCGTAGCGCTGGAAGCGGAAGTCTTTCAGACGTAGCAGTAACTTCATCGATAGACATTATATCATATATATATATATATATATATATATATATATATATACATTAGTGTGTGGGATGTCCACAACAAGTATAAAGCAGAACTAGTGGCGAGTTATTCTGGTGGATGATAACGGTCTCTACGGAGACGAGACACGGAGACAAGCCCCGCCCCTCGCGGAGCGTCTCGACGCACATGGCGTGAACACGGCGAACGGTCGAGCGAGTAAACTCACGCGTTGTTTCGCATCGCTTTTGGTGTGAACGCGCCTTCAGTGGCCGACACTCAGCCACTGCACATCTACCTCTGCCTCTGTTTGTCTTTTTCCTCCTGGGTCTTCCTCCTGCACACACACACGTGCATGTGTGTCTGTGTGTGTGTGTGTGTGTTTCTGGGCTATCTTTCTCTCTCGGCCCCTCAGCCTGCGATGTCTCCCATGGTAACTCCCTGACTGACGACCCGGGGCTTAGCCTAAATTCTCTCTCTATTAAAAGCTGTGAAATGCAAATAATGAAACATCTCATTACCGCCGTCGGAGAACCCAAGATGAGAAAAAAGGGGGGGGGGGAGAGGGAGGAGAGGGGCGAACGACGAGGACTGTAAGAAAGAGAAGCGGCAGGCGATACAGGAGGAAGAGAGCCGGATATAAAGGAGTGGAACAAGAAGAGGAAAGGATGGGAGAAGAGAATAGGGAGGTGGAAAGTGTGTGTGTGTGTGTGTGTGTGGGGGGGGGGGGGGGGTAAGGGCACAGATAGCCAGACAGTGAGTCTTTTGTTGGGTGTGTGGCCGTTGACGTGGAGGACGGAGCCGGGACGGGTCGCTATGCAAACACGGGCGGAGCTCCGAGTCGGGTGGTGTCATGTCCAACTATCTGCAGCTTATCTCCTCCATCCTAGAGGGTGGTGTGCAAAACAGCAGCAGAGCAACCGACAGTCACGTAGGTGCCTATCGGTGTATATGTATATACATAGATATCAGTGGCGGTGCGTCCATAGAGGGCGCTAGGGCGCCGCCCATCTTAACATTTTGAGATGAAAAAAAAAGAAGAAGAAAAAAAAATTATATATCCTGTCAAAATACATATGTATGTATATATATATGTATATATATATATATATGTATGTGTGTGTGTGTTGACTGATACTTTTCCGATGCCCAAGAGTTTTACTTGTTGTATCTTCACCTCTTCTCGTCATGAATCACTTCGGGAACCAAACCTGCGTCACTAAACGGTAACTTCACATAAACTACTCGTGATTGAATATTCTTTTTAAAGGAGACTCAAATGTCCAATTTGGTGGACGATTGTTGGCGGCGTCGCCATCTTGGATTCTGGCCGTTGACGCGTCATTGTATTTTATTTATCTTAGTTCTGTAATATAAAAGTAACGATGACGACATTATAAGACGACAGAGCTGTTTAAAACTCATGTTTGGCGGACCCCCTGATCTCTGTCCCTCTGCCAATGAACCACTAAGTGTGTGTGTGTGTCCAGGCCCTTTCATAGGCCTTAAAGCAACAGTGTGTAGCATGTAGAGGAATCTATTATATCACTCTTGTGTTCACGCTCTCCTACGGAGAAGATTCAGTTAGACCCGGGGTGGCGTGAAGTCCATGCTTCAAGTGTTAAAGCTGCATTCTCTCTCCTGACCACCAGGGGGCTCCTCTGGTTGTATAGAAGTCTACGCTTCATGTGGTAAAGCTGCATTCTCTCTCCTGACCACCAGGGGGCTCCTCTGGTTGTATAGAAGTCTACGCTTCATGTGTTAGAGCTACATTCTCTCTCCTGACCACGAGGGGGCGACTCCTCTGGTTGTATAGAAGTCTATGCTTCATGTGGTAAAGCTGCATTCTCTCTCCTGACCACCAGGGGGCGACTCCTCTGGTTGTATAGAAGTCTATGCTTCATGTATTAAAGCTGCATTCTCTCCCCTGACCACCAGGGGGCGACTCCTCTGGTTGTATAGACGTCTATGCTTCATGTGTTCAAGCTGCCTTCTCTCTCTGGTTGTATAGAAGTCACTTCTCCTGTAGAGTCTATGGTTTGACCGGTAGATGCCATCAAATCATCCGACACACTGCACCGTTCTACCACAAAACCTGTCCCAGCAACAACAACAACAACAACAAAAACAGTCACGACTCAGCGAGACCGTACATGTCGGTCCCTCACAGGCGGCCGGATCCCGAGCTGTCGGAAAACAGTCACTGCAGCCACCGGCTACCAAGGCCTCAGACCAACACACGCACACGTGTTGGTCATTCTCACACACACACACACGTGTGTGTGTGTGAGAATGAAAGTGTGCGTCTGAATCGTCTGCGCACCAAAAAGCTAATTGTTGTTTGTCAGAATGTGGTTCCTGAATGTGCGAGTGAAGGACAGTGACTCACGGCTGCTGGTGGCCAGCTCGCTATCTGGTGCCGAGGCGGGTGTCCAGAGAGAGAGAGAGAGAGGGGGAGAGAGAGAGGGGGTGAGAGAGGAGAGAGAGAGAGAGGGGAGAGAGAGGGAGGGAGAGAAAGAGAGAGAGAGGGAGGGAGAGAGAGAGAGAGGGGAGGGAGAGAGGGAGAGAGAGAGAGGGAGAGAGAGAGGGGGAGAGAGAGGGGGAGGGAGAGAGGGAGAGAGATTTTTTTTGATTTTTGAAAAACACTTTATTTACATTTTTTCCATGACAACATTTCATTAAAAATAAAGTGTTTTAAAAAATCAAATTGTTTAAAATAAAAGCAACCAAACAAAACAAAAACACATTAAAAAAAAGAAAACATGTTTTACCTAATAAAAAGTGGTGCAAACACCAGCTCCTCCTCTACCACAGAACAAACAATGTCTTTAAAACACCAGCGTTGTTTAAAAGCATCCAGGTCTCCAATGTGTTTATAAAACCTGAACTCCAGCCAGAGTCTGGCTCTGATGTTACAGAGCCACACTGCCCTGGCCTCCTGCCCCTCTCTGGTTTCCACCCGGGACTTCCTTGTTAAGTAAATAGCCATTTTGGCTTCGCCGGATAAAAAATTAAGGAGCTGCCACTTTTCTTTTTCTGTTTTTTGTAGGCAGCTCCCATGATAAAACCTTCTCTGTAAAACCACATTAAAAGACTAAAACCAATGTTAAAAGAGCGAAGAAACTCAAAAGTCTCTTACACTCATTAAAAACATGGTAAATAGTCTCCCGGAGGTCACAGAAGGGGCACTGGCTCAGGACAGCGGGATTGATTACCGAAATAAAAGCGTTGGACGCGACAGCACCGTGTAAAATCCGCCACTGGAGGTCAGCGGTCCTTTTCTTCAGGGGAGGCTTGTATAGGACCCCCCACTGCGGGCCAGGGCCTCCATGCCCAAGTCTCTCTGACCACACAGTGGGCGGTCTGTTGCACAGTCTGGACCTGTTGATGCTCTTCACGAGGTTAAAATACAGTGTCTTTTTGTCTGCTTTTCTCACTGTAAATGTTTCTGAGTGGGTTGTCCTTAGCAGGGGGCCGGTGAGTCCCCCTAGCCCCGGGCTGAGGGAGATGTCTGGGAAGGGGTCTGCAGGGTCCGGCTCTGCTCTCTGCTGGCTGTAGTCGTTGAGGCTCCTCTCCAACCCGGTCAGCCTCTGCCTCCACAGCTCCAGGAGCCTCCTCGCCACCCGGTCGGAATGCATCCCCAGCAGGGAGCCCAGGGCCGGGGTCGCTCAGCCGTCGGCACCACTGCATCCACCAACTGCTGCAGGAAAGGGTCTTTGTTCGCAGCGCCCCTGTTAGTCCAGGGGTGACGCTGCTGCTAATGTCCAGTTTTGCATTATAAATTAATGGTTCTCTCAACAACCAGAACAGAGAGTCAGACTGTGGGCACCTTTCGTGCTTAAAAAGGGCCCACGACTTAAAAACACCCTGATAAAAAGGAGGCAGCCCACTTAACTTTAAAAAGCTGGAGTCTATTAAAAACAGAGCAGTATCCAGCCCCAGGTTGTCAGCACGTCTGAGGATGCAGCTGGCCTCGACTCGCCACACTAAAAATCCCGGACACGTTAAAAACTGCTCAACAAACAGTATTCTAAAAGTGGCCGTCCGGCTGGCCAGGTGGACGAGGCCCTGTCCCCCCTCCTCTCTGGCTAAAAACAGCACCCCCTGTGGCACCCAGTGTAGACCCTCCCAAAAGAAATCCACCATTTTCCTTTGTATGTTAGCTAAGAAGCCAGAGGGAGGGTCTAACACGGTCAACCTGTGCCACAGTTGGGATGCAATAAGATTGTTTAAAACCAGTACTCTACCCTTAAAAGACATCTGGGGAGCAGCCACTTCCATTTGGAAAGTTTCCTCTATCTTCTCTGTGACGCCCTCCCAGTTCTTCTGGACCATGCTCGGTTTCCCCAGGTATATTCCTAAATATTTAAAACAGTCCTTTTTCCATATGAGCTTTTGTGGAAGAACCGAGGCACGCCACTCCCCACAGCGAGGGCTTCGCTTTTCTTCCAGTTCACCCTCGCTGATGATGCCGTGCTAAAATCATGTACTATTTGATTTAAAGGTTTACATCATTTTGATTCTTGATAAAACAACAACGTCGTCGTATGCCGATAAAATCATTCCTTTACTAAAACCAGGTAAAACCAAACCATGTAGGCTAGAGCGTATTTTAATGAGGAGGGCTCGAGGGAGAGGTAGAGCATCCCGGACAGAGCACAGCCCTGCCGGACCCCTACTCACTCTAAAGGAGCACACAGCCTGCCGTTTATCTTCAGCACTCTCAACATTACTGTACAACACCTTGATCTTAGCTATGAAGCCAGCGCTGAACCCAAACTTCCCAGAACTTTCCAGAGGAAGCCGTGTTCAACGCGGTCAAAAGCCTTTTCCTGATCTAGAGAAATCAGACCAGTATCCATACCCAACGAGCTGGAGACCTCCAAAACGTCCCGAATGAGGTGGGCGTTGTCCACCATGGACCTGCCGGGCACACAGTAGGTCTGGTCCCGATGGAGGACCTGCTCCATAGCTCCCCTCAGCCTGGAGGCCAGGACCCTGGACAGAAGCTTATAATCCACACACAGCAGAGACACAGGCGCCAGTTACCGATGTCCCGGGTTTCCTTTTGGCAGTGGCGTCAGCACTGCCTCCGGCAGGACATCGGCATGGAACCAGAGGCCAGACTCTCATTGAAGACGTCTAGGATGTCCCTCCGAGGACATCCCAGTATTTTTGTAAAATTCAGCGGGAGGCCGTCGATACCGGGCGCGCCTCCTGCATTCCGGCTCCTCCAACTCCCGTCAGCCAATGGTCCCATCGCTTCCTTCTGGCTGGGCTGAACCCTCGCCCTGCCCACGTCCGTCCAGTGAGTGGATCACTCGAACCCCCTACCCTCCTCTTCTCCGGCGTGGCTGAGCACTTTCCTTTCCTCAGGCAGCCCTCCTTACATGCGGTGAGTGGAATCACAGATGAGCAGCGAGACACCAGATGGACCATCCACACTGTGCCTGTAACTCCCATTTTATGCGGTTTGAGGCTATAACAAGCGCTGGCCTTAACAACTAGGTGAGTTTACCGCGGGATGAACACTCTCTGAGACAAATTTGTAATTTGTGAGAGGGGCCTATACAAATAAACTGTTGAGTGAACACCAGGAAAGCTGCAGGTCAGATGGCATATCTGGGCGAGTACTGAAGACCTGTGCTAACCAGCTAGCTCAGTGTTCACCACAATATTCAACCTCTCCTGGCTGAGTCCGTGGTCCCCGCCTGCTTCAAGAGATCCA
>NC_079396.1:27792236-27799736 GCF_029220125.1 Pseudoliparis swirei
CTCTCTTCTACTTTCTTCCTCTTCCTCCTCCTCCTCCTCTCCTCTTCCTCCTCCTCCTCCTCTCCTCCTCCTCCTCCCCCTCCTCTTCTACTATCATCCCCTCCTCCTCCTTCTCCTTCTCCTCCTCCTCCTCCTCCTCCTCCTCTCTCCTCCCCCCCCTCCTGCCTCCTCCTCTTCTACTATCATCCTCTTCCTCCTCCTCCTCCTCCTCCTTCTCCTATCATCCTCCTCCTCCTCCTCCTCTCTTCTACTATCATCCTCTTCCTCCTCCTCCTCCTCCTCCTCCTCCTCTCCTCCTCTCCTCCTCCTCTCCTCCTCCTCTCTTCTACTATCATCCTCTTCCTCCTCCTCCTCCTCCTCTCTTCTACTATCATCCTCTTCCTCTTCCTCCTCCTCCTCTCTTCTATCATCCTCTTCCTCCTCCTCCTCCTCCTCTCTTCTACTCATCCTCTTCCTCCCTCCTCTCCTCCTCCTCCTCTTCTATCATCCTCTCCTCCTCCTCCTCCTCCTCCTCCTCTCTCTCTATCCTCCTCCTCCTCCTCCTCCTCCTCCTCTCTACTATCATCCTCTCCTCCTCCTCCTCCTCTCTTTTTCTATCATCCTCTTCCTCCTCTCCTCCTCCTCCCTCTTCTTATCCTCCTCTTCCTCCTCCTCCTCCTCCCTCTTCTACTATCATCCTCTTCCTCCTCCTCCTCCTCCTCTTCTACTATCATCCTCCTCATCCTCCTCCTCCTCCTCCTCTCTTCTAGTATCATCCTCTTCCTCCTCCTCCTCCTCCTCCTCTCCTCCTCTCCTCCTCCTCTCCTCCTCCTCCTCCTCCTCCTCTTCTACTATCATCCTCTTCCTCCTCCTCCTCCTCTCCTCCTCTCCTCCTCCTCCTCCTCCTCCTCCTCTTCTACTATCATCCTCTTCCTCCTCCTCTCCTCCTCCTCCTCTCTTCTACTATCATCCTCCTCCTCCTCTCCTCCTCCTCTCTTCTACTATCATCCTCTTCCTCCTCCTCCTCTCCTCCTCTCCTCCTCCTCTCCTCCTCCTCTGTCCTCCTCCTCCTCCTCCTCTCCTCCTCCTCTCTCTACTATCATCCTCCTCCTCCTCCTCTCCTCCTCCTCCTCCTCCTCTTCTATCATCCTCCTCCTCCTCCTCTCCTCCTCCTCTCTTCTACTATCATCCTCTTCCTCCTCCTCCTCTCCTCCTCCTCCTCTCTTCTACTATCATCCTCTTCCTCCTCCTCCTCCTCCTCCTCCTCTCTTCTACTATCATCCTCTCCTCCTCCTCCTCCTCCTCTCTTCTCCTCCTCCTCCTCCTCCTCTCTTCTAGTATCATCCTCTTCCTCCTCCTCCTCCTCTCCTCCTCTCCTCCTCCTCCTCCTCCTCCTCCTCTCTTCTACTATCATCCTCTTCCTCCTCCTCCTCCTCCTCTCCTCCTCCTCTCCTCCTCCTCTCTTCTACTATCATCCTCTTCCTCCTCCTCCTCCTCTTCTTCTATCATCCTCTCCTCCTCCTCCTCCTCCTCCTCTCCTCCTCCTCCTCCTCTCTTCTACTATCATCCTCTTCCTCCTCCTCTTCCTCCTCCTCCTCTCTTCTACTATCATCCTCTTCCTCCTCCTCCTCCTCTCTTCTACTATCATCCTCCTCCTCCTCCTCTCCTCCTCCTCTCTTCTAGTATCATCCTCTTCCTCCTCCTCCTCCTCCTCTCCTCCTCCTCTCTTCTATCATCCTCTTCCTCCTCCCCCTCTCCTCCTCCTCCTCTCCTCCTCCTCTCTTCTACTATCATCCTCTTCCTCCTCCTCCTCCTCCTCTCCTCCTCCTCTCCTCCTCCTCTCTTCTACTATCATCCTCTTCCTCCTCCTCCTCCTCTCCTCCTCCTCCTCTCTTCTACTATCATCCTCTTCCTCCTCCTCCTCCTCCTCTCTTCTACTATCATCCTCTTCCTCTTCCTCCTCCTCCTCTCCTCCTCCTCTCTTCTACTATCATCCTCTTCCTCCTCCTCCTCCTCCTCTCCTCCTCCTCTCTTCTACTATCATCCTCCTCCTCCTCTCCTCCTCCTCTCTTCTACTAGCATCCTCTTCATCCTCCTCTCTCTTCCACCTCCTCCTCCTTCTCTCCTGCTTCTCCTCTCCTTCTTTTCCTTCTCTCTTCCTCTATCGTCCTCTTCCTCCTCCTCTCTTCCACCTTCTCCTCTCTTCCTCTCTCCTCCTCCTCCTCTCTCTCCTCTCTCTTCCTCTCTCCTCCTCTTCCCTTCTCTCTCTTCCACCTTCTCCTCTCTTCCCCTCTCCTCCTCCTCCCCTCTCTCTCCTCCTCTTCCTCTATCTTCCTCTCTCCTCCTCTCTCGTCCTCATCCTCCCCTCTCTCTCTCCTCCTTTCCTCGTCTTTCTCCTTAAAATAATCACCGCATTAAACTATGAAATTCGATATATTTTAATGTGTAAAATAAGTTTCATAATTCTCTGATTCCAGCGTCTTAAATGTGATTTATGTTTTACTATTATTGATATTTCCTGGTTTCGTCTCTATTTTTTTTTCTGGCCCAAAACGACAAATTGATCGATTGATCCACGACTTTAATCTAATCAATACGTAACCGTCAGAATAATCCTAAAAACAAGGAAAAGGGGGCGTAGTCTGAGTTTAGAGTAAATAATAAAATGTGACATGACAGACATCAACAAAAGCAAACAGTTAGGAGTTCACGGAAACCCGGAGGGGGGGGGGGGGGGGTGTGTGTGTGAGTGTGTGTGAGACTGTGTGTGTGTGTGAGTGTGTGTGTGTGTGTGTGAGTGTGTGCGTGTATTTTTCTTCTCCTTCTTCTCCTCCTCTTTATTCACTCCCTCTCATCGTCTCACAACCCGAGGTCGTCTCTGTATTGCTCATCGATGAAGACGAGTTCCCACACAGTAAACCCCTCTCCGTGTTCATGGAGACACAGAGAGGGGTTTACTGTGTGTGTGTGTGTGGGGGGGGGGTCTTGACCCCCCCACACACACACACACACACAAAGCATTCTGGGAGATAGCCCAGTCCAGTATGTGTGAGGCGGCTGTACACCTTTAGAGTTAGAGGGATTGTCAGCATTACAAAAAATGAAGCTGTTGTACACACACACACACACACACACACACACACACAGAGACACACACACAGATAGACACACACACACATACACACACACACACAGAGATAGACACACACACAGATAGACACACACACACACACAGAGACACACACACACACAGACACACACACACCCACACACACACAGACACACACAGACACACACACACACACACACAGACACACACAGACACACACACACAGACACACACACACACAGATAGACACACACACACGCACACACACACACACACACACAGACACACACACACACGAGAGCCGCGGTAATTGAATTATAAAAAGGTTTATCGTGTCACGCTGTAGAGATCTGAGCCGGATTATAAGGACAAAAACAAAGACCCCCAGAGACCAGAGACCCCCAGAGACCAGAGACCCACAGAGACCAGAGACCAGAGACCCACAGAGACCAGAGACCAGAAACCCCCAGAGACCAGAGACCAGAGACCAAAGACCCACAGAGACCAGAGACCAGAGACCAAAGACCCCCAGAGACCAGAGACCAGAGACCCCCAGAGACCAGAGACCCCCAGAGACCAGAGACCAGAGACCAGACCCCGGTGCTGGGACCTGGAAGTGGGAGGAGGATCCTCCCGATGAAGGCGGAACCTGTGTGCAGGGAAAGTGATGATGATGAGGATGATGAAGATATGTGTAACCCCCCCCCCCTCTCCCTCGCTTTGAGAGGGGCAGCAGCAGAGGAGACGGAGGTGTGTGTGTGTGTGTGTGCGTGTCTATCTGTGTGTGTGTCTGTGTGTGTGTGTGTGTCTGTGTGTGTGTGTGTGTGTGTGTGTGTGTGTGTGTGTGTGTGTGTGTGTGTGTCTGTGTGTGTGTGTCTGTTGGTGTGTGTGTGTGTGTGTGGGGGGGGGGGTCTCAGCCTGAAAAGAGGAAACAACACTTTCAAACTCTCACAGCGGATCAGATGATGAACTGACCAATTAAAAAGGGAAACAATAAATAAACACCCAAGAGCACCCATCTGCAAACAACCTCCTCCTCCCCCTCCTCCTCCTCCTCCTCCCCCTCTTCTTCCTCCTCCTCCTCCCCCTCTTCTTCCTCCTCCTCCTCTTCCTCCTCCTCCCCCTCTTCCTCCTCCTCCCTCCTCCTCCTCCTCCTCTTGTCTGGTACTCTAGGGTGTTGACGCAGCAGAAATTTCCAGCTGGAGAAATCCCCCCTTTTTCTTTTTTTGGAGGTTAATCGAGGAGGAGCAGGACGAGCAGGACGAGCAGGAGGAGGAGGAGGAGGAGCAGGAAGAGGAGAAGGAGGGTTTAAGCCCTCTCTTTTCTTCAGCTCCGAGTGCTTTCATTTTGAATCCCCTCCAGACGGAGCATCACACTCCGCTGTGTGTGTGGCACGATATCTGGGCACGACCCCCCCCCCCCCACACACACACACACACACACCCACACACACACACCGACGCTGTCATCGTAGGAGACAAAACTTTGCAAAGATTTCACCGCCAGTTTCATCAAACTCTGTGCGGCTCAATCTGCGGGCCGTAATATATATATACATATATATATATATATGTATATATATATAAATATATATTATATATATATACATATATACATAAATACATATATATATATATATAAATAAAAATATACTATATATATATATATGAATAAAAATATACAATATATATATATATATGAATAAAAATATACAATATATGTATTTATATATACAGTATATATATACTGAATATATAGATTTATATTTACTGTATATATATATATATATTTATACTGTATATATAAATATATATATACATTAAATACATATATAAATAGTATATATATTTTTATATATATACTGTATATATATATTTATATATACAGTATAAATATATATATATACAGTAAATATAAATATATATATTCAGTATATATATATATATATAATAAACATACATGTGTGCAGGTGGATGACATTTATTGGATTTTCTTCCATTAAATTGAAACACAACCCCCCCCCCCCCCCCCCATCGGAGACAGCTTCTTCCCCCAAAATAATAAAATAATAGAAGAATAGAAGCAGCTTCATATGAAGAAGCGCAACAGACAAACAGCTGGAGCAGGAACAGGTAGGTGGACTTTACTCTCTCTCTCTCTCTCTCTCTCTCTCTCTCTCTCTCTCTCTCTCTCTCTCTCTCTCTCTCTCTCTCTCTTTCTCTCTCTCTCTCTCTCTCTCGGCTGTCAAAAAGCACCGCGAACGTGACAATGTAATAAATACAATAATAAATACAATAAACACAGCGCCCCCCCCCCCCACCCGGCGGACACGCGGAGTTACATTGTACGTCCCCCGACCACCTCCTCCTCCTCCTCACCCCGCGCGCGCGCGCACGCTCGCGCCCACCAGCCAACCTGTCAGCTATGGCTGCGCGCGAGGCGGACACACAACTAATTGTTGACGTGATGAATATAAAGAGCACGGACGGTCACCACGAGGAGAACACACACACACACCTGGAGGGAGAGAGAGAAAGGGGGAGCACTGAAGGAGAGGGAGGAGGTGGAGGAGGAGGAGGAGGAGGAAGGCGAGTCAGACATACCTGTTACCCCATGGGGTCTGGACGCGCTGTGGGTCCTTCGGAGGTCCAATGTGGTGTGACAGCCTGAGAGAAAGAAAGGAAGGGAGGAGGAGGAGAGAGAGAGGGGGGAGGTTGTCCAAAGCTCTCTCTCTCTCTCTCTACTGTCCTTCCTCTCCTCTGGACGCTTTCTTTAAGTGTTATTCCCCCTTGTTCTCCCGGCTCTTCTTCCTCCACCAGCCCCCTTTCTCTCTCTCTCTCTCTCTCTCTCTCTCTCTCTCTCTCTCTCTTTCCCTCCCCGGCTTTTCCGTGTCTTGGTATCAGGAGCCTCCTCCTCCTCCTCCTCCTCCTGCTCTGTGCATGTCTATGTTTCTCTCTCTCTCCGGTGTCCTCGTATCTCCCCCCCCCTCTCTCTCTCTCTCTCTCTCTCTGGGCAGAGTCAGGAAATGAGACATCGTGCACGGTGCGCGCGCCGCGTGTCCATCTGATCTAAGCGAGAGAAAACGAAAATAAATCCCCTTTTGGCGAATTATGTCATTTAATACATGACGAACAAAGATAATAATATGTTCTATTGTTATTGTGATGTAAACACGGGGGTGGGGGGGGGGGTCTGTTGTTGCCATCGGGCTCGTGAGGACCAGGGGGCGGAGTCTTACCCCCTCTAGTGGCTCAACCGAGACACCACCGGGCACATGGACATGTAATACAATGAGTGGTTATAGTGTGACACCTCCTCACGTGACGTGCAGCTGTGGGGTCACTCCGCCACAGCCTGACCTTTGACCTCTAGCTTGGTTGCACTTTGCTGTTGTTATTGTTGTTGTCGTTTGTTTCAGTTATGTGTAAACGACAACAAAGTGTGTGTGTGTCTGAAAGTACTCTGTTATATGAGTAAAAGTACTTTGTTGTATGAGTTAAAGTACTCTGTTATAGGAGTTAAAGTACTCTGTTATATGAGTTAAAGTACTTTGTTATAGGAGTTAAAGTACTCTGTTATATGAGTAAAAGTACTCTGTTATATGAGTTAAAGTACTCTGTTATAGGAGTTAAAGTACTCTGTTATATGAGTAAAAGTACTCTGTTATATGAGTAAAAGTACTCTGTTATATGAGTAAAAGTACTCTGTTGTATGAGTTAAAGTACTCTGTTGTATAAGTAAAAGTACTCTGTTATATGAGTTAAAGTACTCTGTTATAGGAGTTAAAGTACTCTGTTAGAATAGAATAGAATATACACTTTTATTAATCCCCAAGGGGAAATTAGTTCTCTGCATTTAACCCATCCTTAGTTATTAAGGAGCAGTGGGCTGCGGTGAAGCGCCCGGGAAGCAACTGGGGGTTCAGTGCCTTGCTCAAGGACACTTCGACTTGCAACTAATGGGGAGAGCGGGGATCGAACCCACAACCCTGCGGTTGCAGGACGGCCCTCTTACCCCACTGAGCTAAAGCCGCCCGTTATAGGAGTTAAAGTACTCTGTTGTATGAGTTAAAGTACTCTGTTGTATGAGTTAAAGTACTCTGTTATATGAGTTAAAGTACTCTGTTGTATGAGTTAAAGTACTCTGTTAAATGAGTTAAAGTACTCTGTTATATGAGTTAAAGTACTCTGTTATAGGAGTTAAAGTACTCTGTTATATGAGTTAAAGTACTCTGTTATAGGAGTTAAAGTACTCTGTTATATGAGTTAAAGTACTCTGTTATATGAGTTAAATTACTCTGTTGTATGAGTTAAAGTACTCTGTTATAGGAGTTAAAGTACTCTGTTGTATGAGTTAAAGTACTCTGTTAAATGAGTTAAAGTACTCTGTTATATGAGTTAAAGTACTCTGTT
>NC_079396.1:27802236-27804736 GCF_029220125.1 Pseudoliparis swirei
AGCATAGACTTCTATACAACCAGAGTCGCCGCCCCCTGGTGGTTAGGAGAGAATGCAGCTTTAACACATGAAGCATAGACTTCTATACAACCAGAGGAGTCGCCCCCTGGTGGTTAGGAGAGAGAATCCAGCTTTAACACATGGAACATAGACTTCTATACAACCAGAGAAGTCACCCCCTGGTGGTCAGGAGAGAGAATGCAGGTTTAACAAATGAAGCATAGACTTCTATACAACCAGAGGAGTGGTCCCCTGGTGGTCAGGAGAGAGAATGCAGCTTTAACACATGGAACATAGACTTCTATACAACCAGAGGAGTCGCCCCCTGGTGGTCAGGAGAGAGAGTGCAGCTTTGACACATGAAGCATAGACTTCTATACAACCAGAGGAGTCGCCCCCTGGTGGTCAGGAGAGATAATGCAGCTTTAACACATGGAGCATAGACTTCTATACAACCGGAGGAGCTCTCCCAGCTCAGGAATGTGTAACGTTGTAATTTTTGTTCACATCGAATCAAACGAGCGTGCAAATAAAAATAAAAAAAGGCAAAATCCCAAATCTACAACCGTCATAAAAATAGCGCATAGTGTTCAAAGCACCATCCGCTCCACCTTTCACTTCCAATCAGAGCGGAGCAGCTGAGCCACGGGTTGTATAGAGAGCCGGAGCCCCGCAGCTGAAGAACACTATCTCCACCTGGTGCAGGCCGCTGAGGGGGGAGGACTCACAAAGGAGACCTGGCACAAGGTGAGAGGAAACAATGAGTGTGAAGGTGCTGCTCAGGGACACTCAGAAGGTATTGGGCAACCACAAGGCTCCATATAGAGGGGGGGGGGAGGGAGGGAGGGAGGAAGAAAGCAGCAACAAAGTGAAGGAAGGAAGGAAGAAAGGAAGAAAGGAAGGAAGGAAGGACGTACCGAAAAGGAAGGAAGGAAAGAAGGAGGGAATGAAGGAAAGGAAGGAAGGAAGGAAGGAAGGAAAGGGAGGGAAAAGGAAGGAAGGAATAGGAAGGAAGGAACGCAGGAAAGGAAGGAAGGAAAGGGAAGGCAGGATGGAACAAAGGGGAAGGAAGGACGGACAGACAGAAAAGGAAGGAAGGAGGGAAGGAAGGAAAGGGAGGGAAGGAAAAGAAAGGAAAAAGAATGAAGGAAATGGAAGGAAGGAACGAAGGAAGGAAAAGAAAGCAAAGGGAAGGGAAGGAAGGAACAAAGGGGAAAGAAGGACGGAAAGGAAGGAAGGAATGAAGGAAAAATAGGAAGGAGGGAAGGAAAAGGAATGAAGGAAGGCAGGCAGGAAAGGAAAAGAAAAGGGAAGGAAAGAAGGAAGGAAGTGAATAAGTGAACGACGATGAAGAAGGAGACATTAATCGAGGTTATTGGATTTAAAGGGATGAATAATCATGTGGAGGATGCAGGGAAGGAGCTGCCCACACATCAGGGGGGAGGAGGAGGAGGGGAGGAGGGGAGGAGGACTCCTCGTCCTCCTCCCCGACGCAGCCACCGGCCGCATGACCATCGTATGTATGTGATGGGGAGAGAGCGGGAGGAGGGGGGCAGATAGGGAGGAGGGGGGGGAGAGAGGGAGGAGGGGGGGGAGAGGCCTCCTCGTCCTCCCTCAAGTCTTGGTGTTCTTTGATAAGGACGACTCCTGGCTGACCTCGGGGGGGGGGGGGGGGGGGGGGGGTATGTCTTGAGGTTTTGGCCCCTCCCTCTCACCTCCCATCCACTATAGTTTTTCAGGGGAACGGAGATATCTCTCTCCCTCCCTCCCTCCCTCCCTCTCTCTCTCTCTCCCTCCCTCCCTCTCTCTCTCTCTCCCTCCCCATCTCGCTATTTCCGTTTCTCCCTTTCTGCATGTCTACCCTCTTGACCCCCCCCCCCCTCCACCTCCATCTCCTTCCAACCAAATCTCATGTACTCCATTTGGAAGAAGTAGGAGAATAAGAGAGAGAGAGAGAGAGGAGTACAAAACGACCTTCTCTTCCCCGAAGCGAGAACATCTTCTTGTTGTGGAGGTCATCGTCTCAGAGCGCCCTGAACACGACTCTGCTTGTTTTAATGATGCACGGAGCGAGAGAGAGAGGGGGAGGGAGGGAGGGAGAGAGAGAGGGGGAGGGAGCGAGAGAGAGAGAGAGGGGGAGGGAGGGAGGGAGAGAGGGGGAGGGGGGAGTGGATGCAGATGGGAGGCTCTCCCTCCACGTGTTGACAGCTTCTCCTCTCATCAGCCCACACAGGCCGGTTGCTAGGCGACCATGATGTGACCCCCCCCCCCCCCCCGTCTCTTTAATGACCTCGTTGGACTCAGTGCTGCTCTTTGATTTGACCCCTGCTGACCGCCAGAGGTCACAACCTCGTTCTCCAACACATCACGTTTGACCCTCGTGGCCATCCGTCACCATGACGACGTACAGTAGGCTGCACCTCTACCTGTGTGTGTGTCTCTGTGTGTGTCTGTCTGTGTGTGTGTGTGTCTGTGTGTGTGTCTGTGTGTGTGTGTGTCT
>NC_079396.1:27809736-27822236 GCF_029220125.1 Pseudoliparis swirei
ACACACACACACACACACACAAACACACACACAGAAAAAAGGTTGTTTATCTCTCACGATAATGTTGGAGGTGAGCTCGACTCAGCTGTTGCTAAGCAGAACGTGGGTTTCCGTTTCCGTGGTCGACGACGTGACGAGAAACTTTATGTTCGTGGACGAATGTCCACCTGTCAATCACCTGTAGCCCCGCCCCTAAAGCGCCCCCTGCTTTATGGTCTGACTCTAAATGACCATAAAGTATAAATAATGACATCATGCTGTATAGAAGAAGACTTGAAACTAGAGACTGAGACATAAACTCATGTTTACAATGTTTACTGAGGGAATACATCAAGAGAAGTAGAGTCACTATATAGACTTCTATACAACCAGAGGAGCCCCCTGGTGGTCAGGAGAGAGAATGCAGCTTTAACACATGAAGCATAGACTTCTATACAACCAGAGGAGCCCCCTGGTGGTCAAGAGAGAATGCAGCTTCAACACATGAAGCATAGACTTCTATACAACCAGAGGAGCCCCCTGGTGGCCAGGAGAGAGAATGCAGCTTTAACACATGAAGCATAGACTTCTATACAACCAGAGGAGCCCCCTGGTGGCCAGGAGAGAGAATGCAGCTTTAACACATGAAGCATAGACTTCTATAGAACATTTATATATATATATATATATACACATATATATCTTTCTATGTATATATATATAGATATATATAGATATATATATATTTACATATATATATTAGTGCTGTGAAAAATAACGCGTTAACTCAGTTAATTCAATTACAGGTTTAACTAGTTTTTTTTTTTTAACGCATTTAACGCATGCGCAGAATGAGCTTCCAATCCGTCTGTTGTTGGTCGTCGGGACGAAAAAAAAGTCACTTGCAAAATGAGCTTCCAATCCACCACTTCAATCTGAACTCTGTCCGCTCTCATGCAGACGGTCTGTTCATCGGTAATGATCCTTCCGCAGGTTCACCTCCGGAAACCTTGTTACGACTTCTACTTCCTGTAGATCAGGGTCTCAACACGTCGATCGCGACCTGCCAGTCGATCGCGGCGTAGTGTCGGTAGATCGCATGACATTAAAGAGATTGGCCCGCCCCTGACATGTTCTCTAGAGCACGTCTTTGTTCTTTTATTAAACTAAACGTCTGTTGTTGATCGTATCTCCACAGCAGCATGTCATTTCTGTCTCTACGCGTTGCGTTAACACTTATCGATCTCCGTCTGGCGCGCCACAGAGCTCCGTGCGCGCGCATCGGGATCGAGCAAAAAAAAAGTATCTTGTCAATCTGTCCACCTTTAGATTGTATCATGGTGGAGTTAATGGTTGACAAACAAGAGAAAAATGCTCTATTTAACCCTCCTGTTACCTTTACATTTACCAACATATTTTACCCTCGGGGGCAATTTGAACCCAGCAATTAAAACCTCCAGAAAATTATTAGAATTAATATTGCTTCCCAAGTTTAAGTGTGAGGTACTTTATGTTTGTTTGTTGACTACCTAAATAGCCCTTTAAATAAATAAAAAAGTTGATATTTCTGATATGTTTGACACAGTGAAAAACAGCCTGGGGTCAAATTGACCCCAAAGAACACCGACATTAAACATTGAATGGGGTCAAATTGACCCGAAAGGCAACAGGAGGGTTAAACATTCTGTTTAGGATGAAGATGTATTAATGTTCCATATGGAAGAAAACTGCTAAATAACTGCTGAGTTGCAGCACCATTGTATAGAAGAATGTATAAATGTATATATCCGTCTTTTGTCATAAATCTCTATGTTCTCACAAAATATACCGAGAATATCGGTAATATGTGATTAATCATGATTAATCCACAAAAACCTGTGATTAATCCGATTAAAAATTGTAATCGTTTCACAGCCCTAATATATATATACAATATTCTACAATATATATATAAATAGATATAGATATAAACATAGATACAATATTCTACAATATATATATATAGATATATATATATATATATATACATATATACAATATTCTACAATATATATACACTGTCATATTCATTGAATGTATTTCAACTCTAAATCTGTGCTTCTGGTCACATGACATCTATTGTTCTGTCCATCCTGGAGAGGGATCCTCCTCTGTTCTCTCCTGAAGGTTTCTTCCCTTTTTCCCCCTGAAGGGTTATTTGGGAGTTGTTCCTGATCCGATGTGAGGTCAAAGGTCAAAGGTCAGGGATGTCTATGTGTACAGATTGTAAAGCACTCCGAGACAAATTTGTGATTTGTGAAATTGGGCTATACAAATAAACTGAATTGAATTGAATTGAATATATATATATATAACTATATATATATATATATGTATATAATGGATGGTTGTCAAGGGCAGCGAGAGGATTATATAATATTATAATATACGAGGGGAAGAGGACTATTGTTGGTGCTTCCTGCCGATTGGCCGAGGGGAATGAAGGAGAAGAGGGGGAGCAGAGTGTTTCTAGGGCCTGATGTGTGGTGGTGTCGTTAGGGATGGGGGTGGAGGCCGGGGGGGGAGGGTGTGGTTAGCTTTCACAGGAAGCCGCGGGGCAGGGAAAAGGGAAGTGAACCCCCCCCCCCCCCCCCACGTGGCTCCAAGGCCGTGGCGGCGGCGCTCTCCTTGGGGCTGGAGCTGCCTGACCTCAGCTCCCACCACGCCTTTTCAACACACACACACACACACACACACACACACACACACACAATGATCACACAACTCTCTTTAAAGTTACAGCTTAATAATTAGAATAGGTGTTCACCTCCCTGTATGCCGGTGATGTATTTATCTATGATTTATTCTTCATATCGTCTCTATTTCCTTTATTTTAAATGTTATTAATCATAATTTCTTTACTCACGCCGAATGATGACACAATGTGGCCAATATTAATATTAATACCAAATTAAATGCTCTAATAAATCCCCGAAAATTATTTCCAATCAAGATTTCTTGTTTTTTTAACTAACTTTTCACCCGCGTGACATTGAACATCAACATGTCTAAATACATGTTCTCCAAAATAAATGTATTGTTTTTACCCTAAAATAACAAAATAACTATAAAATCACCTGAACCTCCCACTAACAACCACTTCATCTTTTCCAAATGTATATATATATTTTTTTAATTATTTTACACAAAATTAGTTTGACTAATTCTATTAAATTTTATATTTTAATAGTGTATTTACCTTCTTTTTGAATTACCGTTAATATTGTTTATAATTACACACATATATATAATATATATATATTATTTATATATATATATTATAATACATAGAACGAGTTTACACCATAAATTGTTGGCATAATTTAAACTGTAAATATGAAGGGTGAGATTAGCCAATCAGCAGCAGTTAAAACAAACCACGCCCCTAACTGTGCTTACCTTTTGGCATCAGTATAACTAAAGATAAAGAGTGATATAAAAATAAATGAATTAATGCGTTGGTCATGAATATTTAGAGACAAAAACTTCCGCTTGAACCGGACTGTAAACACGTTTATCTCGGCTGTACAGGTGGTTGTTTTGAACCATTGGGTTCTGTGGCCACCGAGCCTCTAGTGGCCACTCGAAGAACACACGTACACACACGTACACACACTTACACACACACACACACACACACACACACACACACACACACACACACAAGTATATTATTATTTGAGACAAATGGAGTAAAAGATCAAAAATGAAACACGTGGCCTTCTTTACCCATTAGATAAAAGAGAGTCAGTGTTCACCATGTGACCCCCCCCCCCTTCCCCCTTCCCCCCCACACCCACACCCCTGTCCATGTTGCATGTCACGTTACCGTGGTGACCGGAGGGTTTAATCTCTCCACAGAGAGCTGGATCCCAATCTGACCCTTGACCCTCCTCAGTGAAAGCAAAAGGTCACCAGGGGTCACACAAATACAACCACACACACACAAACAAATACAACCACACACACACACACACAAATACAACCACACACACACACACAAATACAACCACACACACACACACATACAAATACAACCACACACAAACACACACACAAATACAACCACACACACACAACCACACACACACAAACACACACACACATACAACCACACACACACAAACAAATACAACCACACACACAGAGACACACATACACACAACCACATAAATACAACCACACACACAGAGACACACACAAACACAACCACACACACACACAGACAGACACACACACACACACACAAACACAACCACCAACACAACCACACATACTCTCTGGTCAGTGTGCGCACGGCGCCCTCTGCTGGCCACGAGGAGGAAACATTACAACCGTTTGATCACATGAACTTCTCTTTGAGCTGATGTTCAATTCCGTGCGTCATCAGACCGGAACCGGAAACGTGTAACTGACCGTAAAACCGATTAAATATGCATGAATTAAATTGATTTATATAGAAGAAGAAGAAGAAGAAGAAGAAGAAGAAGAAGAAGAAGAAGAAGAAGAAGAAGAAGAAGAAGAAGAAAAGGAGGAGATGAAGAAGAAGAAAAAGAAGAAGAAGTTAAGAAAAAGGAGGAAGAAGAAGAAGAACAAGAGGAGAAGGACTCCGTAGTGAAATAAAACAGAAAACAGAAAATAGTGTTGAAAAAAATAGGCTTCTCTCTGGATGAATAAATAATAAAAAACATTTTTTTAAATTACAAAATATATATAATATATATATATTTTACCAAAACTAAATTAATCCGATACTCGTGTTTAAATCTGACCAAACAAAACAATAATAATTAAAAACAAAGAAAAACTCAAATCCATTGTTAAAGAAGTCGTCTTCCTTTGTGTTTCATGTCCATTTCTACGGTTCATCAAACGCAACCCAGATTCTACTGTTGATGAGTGCCGTGACTTATTGACAGTAAATACCCGATCAATAGGTTCTGTCCATCAATCCCTCGCCGCGTGACGAGGCGAGGCAGCTCCTCTCGGGCTGCCGGGCCAGAGGTTGAGCCTCAGTGCAACGTCCTCGAGGATGACCGCTCCGCTTGGCGTGGCGTTCAGGCGTCTCCGTGAACTTCGGCGCCCGGACGCGTCTCCTCGGACGGAAACGAACAAAGGGGATCAAATAAAATGAAATGTAAGTTTAAGAAACTTAAAGTTATTATTTAAAAACATTAAACTACAAACTAAAATATTCCTTGGATTTTTGGCGGGAAAAGAGAAACAAGAAAAGTCGCTAAAGTGATTTTATTTTTTATTATTATCATTTAATTTTGTCCTTTAAAAAGTAAGAAAATTAAATCTCTTTATAAAAAATTAAAAGTGCCTGTCGTTATGTTTAGGACACATTTAAAAACAATTACTTCTCAATTCAATAAAAACTAAAGTTTTAATCTAATGACTCCCCCCCCCCCCCCTCCATGAGTACTTCTTACCCACACTGCAGACTCCTCGAGGTCCAGTTGTTGATGCAGACTTGGGGGGGGGGGGGGGGGGTCTGACCCTCATCCCTGTGAAGAGGATCAGAAGTAAAGAGACGAGCGACCTGGAGGATGACAAAGATACAGAGAAGTGAAGAAAAGAAAGAAAAGAAAGGCCTCTCAATAAAAAAACATTTGCTCACAAAATGAAAACAATATTTGCTAACACATTTTTACAAAATTGCTCTAAAAAAACAAAAAAATGGTCTAATAATGTAAAAATTTGCTCTCAAAATGAAATCATCTGCTCGCAAAATAAAAATATTTTCTAAATAAAATAAAACATTTGCTCTCAAATAAAAATATTTGCTAACAAAATAAAACAAATTGCTCGCAAAATAAAAATATTTTTTAAAAACCCAAAACATTTACTCTCTAAAGAAAAAATTTGCTCACAAAATGAAAAAAAAAATGCTAACGGATACAAAAAAAATTGCTAAAAACAAACAAACATTTGGTCTAAAAAAAAATATTTGCTCGCAAAATAAAAATATTTTCAAAAAAAACAAAACATTTGCTCTAAAAAACAACAACTATTTGCTAACAAAATCTAAAAATTTGCTCCATTTTTTTTTCTTTTCTAACAACAAAACATTTACTCTTTAAATAAAGAAAATAGTTTTTCGCTCTTAAAATAAAAACATTTTCTGACAATTAAAATTTACTCTCAAAATAAAATTAAAAATGCCCTCAAAATTTAAAAAAAACATTTGCTCTCAAAATAAAAATATTTGCTCAAAAAAATCAAATATTTGTTATCAAAATTCAAATATTTTCTAACAAAAAACATTTACTCACTAAATTAAAAAAAAGTTGCTCTCAAAATAAGAAATGACGGACACCGTGCAGGCGTGCCACGGCTTCATCAAGGCGGCGCTGTACATCAGCATCCGCTCCGAGATGGCCGACGAACTCGCCGACTTCGAGATCGGGCGGTGTCTGGCGGGCGTAGGAGGAGCTGGAGCTGGAGGAGGAGGAGCTGGAGGAGGAGGAGGAGCTGGAGGAGGAGGAGGACACACACACACAATAAAAAGACGCCTCTTGCGGGTCAAGATCGGCCTCATCGGCCTCCGGCCGGTAATTGTCTGTCGGCCTCGTCAAGCGTCACCTGTCGATCAAGACTCACCTGTCAATCAAGCCTCACCTGTCGATCAAGCGTCACCTGTCAATCAAGCGTCACCTGTCGATCAAGACTCACCTGTCAATCAAGCCTCACCTGTCGATCAAGACTCACCTGTCAATCAAGCCTCACCTGTCAATCAAGACTCACCTGTCAATCAAGCGTCACCGCGGCCTCGACAGCCGTCAGCCTGATAATTAAGGAAAGTGATGGAGGGATCAAGGTTATAAAAAGAGGAGAGGACAACCACGACATCCTTCCTGTTAGGACCGAAACACGACAGACACAGAAACACAGATATAACCTCAGATGTGACCTTTGACCTCTGATATGACTTATGACCTCTCCCATTTAACATTTAAAGGAAAGGAAATAATACACGCGAGACATTTAAAAGCTTGACTGAACCTTTATTTAACAAGTAAATACATTAATATATATTTATATGTATAAATATTAATATTGTTATTTATATAGATATATAAATAAATACATGTATGTATAAATATTTTTATATATGTATAGCGTCTTTGAGTACTATGAAAAGCGCTATAGAAATTGTATGTATTATTATAATAAATAATTATATATTATATATATTATTTTATCTATTAATATTTAGTTATTTATATAAATAAATATCTGTAAATAAATAAATATATGTATATATATATACATATATGATTATTTAGATAAATATATATATAAATGTATATATATATATAGATCATATGTATCTAGATTTTCTTGACACATTATCCAGTAGGTATAGTTAAACTTGGTAAAGAGAACACCTCTTAATAAAACTGCATCGATGTGAATTGAAGCTCTCTGGAGACACAAAACGAGTCAGTAAACGTTGCTTCAGCAGAACAAGACAACAATAAAGAGGCTCCGACTGATACTGAGTATCAATATTATCTTTGAGAAAACTTTCTGACATCTGGATGCTCCGAGTTCCTATAAATCCTCGACTCAAAAGCCCTTTAACAAAAACAACAACAACAATCTAATGCATTAAAGAGGATTTAATAAGGACGAGTGAGACTGAAACAAACACTTATTCCATGTTTGTTCAATGCCTATATATATATATATGTATATAAATAAATATATTTACATATATATAAATATATATGTATATAAATAAATATATTGACATATATATAAATATATGTAAATATATATATATATGTATTTAAATAAATATATTTACATATATAACTGTATTTATAAATACGTATAAATATATTTATTTATATATAATATATAAATAAATGTATAAATGAACATATGTATATATATAAACATGTGTATAAATATTGATATATAAATATTTATTGATGTATATATTATATATATGCAAATGTCGAACATGCTGCATAAATTCACACCACAAGTGAATACTCTTATCTGCATGTTTTAAAATATAAACAGTTTCCATCACCCGTTTCAACTGGTAAGGTCAGCATCCAGAGAGAGAGAGAGAGAGAGAGAGAGGGAGTGAACCAGAGCGCAAAAAAAAAGAGAAGAGATCAAAAAGAGAGAAAGACGGATACACCCACAGATCTTTCTGATTGGACGGTCCTCCAGGAAGCGCCGGCGGCGCCGAGGTTGAGCAACACGAGCTCCTGTTCAGGTTATTTGCCTTTGAGAAGAGTTGTGAGGAAGGTTTAGAATAAACAAATAAATAAAATTTTAAATAACGGGAAAAAAGCTCCGACGTCTTTTCTTCTTTTGCGGCGCGAGAAAATTCACATTCATTGAGTCGTCCACAGCGGCGGCGGCGTTGCCCCGGCGTAAGGCGGTGAAATAAAAACATCTGCACATGTAAAAAAAACTACTAACTTTTCACACTTCATCAACTTTCCACGTTTTAAAATAATACGTTTTTCTTCTTTCAACCAGGTGCACAGAGTTCTGTCCGGCCGCGTTCTCGCGAGCGTCCTGCGGGGGGCGCCGGCGAGCAGCGGTCAGTAGCTGGGCTCGTCCGTCTCCTCGTCGCTCCAGTCGGGCGGCGCGTCCGTTCCAAAGTATCGATCCCCGAAGTTTCCTACGACACACGAGGATAAAAACACAATTTCAGTTCGGAGGTAAACAAACTAAAACACGAACGACGAGCGGAGATAAACAAAGGACTTTAGAAAAGTTACGTATTGTGAAAAGTATTTAATAATGTCTTCTTTTTTTATTCATTTATTACTAAGCAAGTTTAACTGGGAGATATGAATACTGGAAAAGTTCCCAGACAAATAATATATTGGTTGTTTTTTCTATATTGTTCTATAGACTTTTAAATTGTCTATATATATATATATATATATATATATATAATATAGAAAATAAAAAAATTAAAATATATATATATACAACTGCATTTATATATTATGGGATTCAGATAAATACGTATATACACACATAATTAAAAATATATTGATATATAATTACATTTTTAAAAAAGAATATATATATACACACACCTGCATTTATATATTTATATCTATTTGAAAAAATATATATAATTTTTTTTAAAGAAATATATGTATATATAATATAGATTTATATCTATATATATGTATATTAAAATATAATACAAATATATATACATATATTAAAATACGTATACACAAAAAAAGTCTCATTTAATAAAATGTATTGATATATATATATATATACATATTATAGATGTATATATATATATATTACAATATAATAACAAATATTTATATATTAAAATATATTTACACAAAAAAAGCATCTAGAAATGTCTCATTAAAAAACATTTATTGATCACGGATTATAAATATAATGGACAGACGCCTTGAACACGAGCTTCTGGAAAGGCTGTGTCGTTTTTTCTTTTTCTCGACTCACCGATGCCGGGGATGATGTGAAAGAGGTCGTTGACCTTCTTGTCCACGGCCGTGGTGATAATCTTGACCTGTGGGAATGCGTAGGCCACCGAGTGGACGCCCATCTCCGCCATGAGCAGGGACACCAGCAGGATCTTGTCCTCCTGCACGTCGTGGTCCTGAAGACCACACACACACACACATAAATACGGGCGACAGAGTGTGTGTATGTGTGTGTGTGGGGGGGGGGGGGGGGGGGGCGCACACAACCCACCAGCAGGACTCGAACGGCCATCATGGCGGCCGCCCCGGTGGACACCGTGCAGTCCATCAGGATCACGTGGTCTTCACCGATTTCCTTCGGGAGACGCAGGTAGTGAAGCTAAGAGAGAGGGAAGGAGAGAGGGAGGGAGAGAGGGGGAGAGAGAGAGAGAGAGAGAGACAGGAAGTGGTTTACCTCAAACTCCTCGTGATGTTATATATGAAATGTATTGAAATATTAATGCACCTCAGGTTCTCCGGTGTCCTGGTTGGTCTGGATGAGGATCTTGCCGATGCGGACGTCTTTGCACACGGCCCTAAGAGCCGGCTCCATGGTCTCCCCGGCTCGCAAGATGGACACGCCTGTGATCTGAAGGGGGAAACAACAACAACAACAACAGGTTAATTACATGTGTTGTCGGTGGAGCGGTGAACCCGTGACGTGGTCAGAGCTCACTCACCCTCTTCCCGTGGAACGCCCTCCCATCATAATCCTCCCCCTGGGGGGTCTGGACGACGTGGAGCTGGGGGAACATGAAGCATCACAACAGCATAAGAATTCATTCATGTGTGTGTTTGTGTGTGTGTGTGTGTGGAAACTTTCCACTGTGGTGACACGATAAGTTTCATGCTGCAGCCATATACATATATGTATATATATATATTTATTTTTATATGTATTTATTAATATATATACATATATATAAATACACACATATATATACACACATATCTATATATATATATGTATTTATATATATAAAGACACATATATAAATATATACATACATATTTATACATACACACACATATATATATATATAGATAGATATACACATGAATATATACATTAAAAAATATATATATAAATACATATACATATAAATAAATACATATATATATATATATATATGTGTATATATATACAGGACTGTCTCAGAAAATTAGAATATTGTGATGAAGTTCTTTATTTTCTGTAATGCAATTAAAAAAACAAAAATGTCATGCATTCTGGATTCATTACAAATCAACTGAAATATTGCAAGCCTTTTATTCTTTTAATATTGCTGATTATGGCTTACAGCTTAAGAAAACTTAAATATCCTATCTCTAAATATTAGAATATCATGAAAAAGTATACTAGTAGGGTATTAAACAAATCACTTGAATTGTCTAATTAACTCGAAAGACCTGCAAGGGTTTCCTGAGCCTTGACAAACACTCAGCTGTTATAAATCTTTTTTTTTATTTGGTCTGAGGAAATATTAAAATTTTATGAGATAGGATTTTAGAGTTTTCTTAAGCTGTAAGCCATAATCAGCAATATTAAAAGAATAAAAGGCTTGCAATATTTCAGTTGATTTGTAATGAATCCAGAATGCATGACATTTTTGTTTTTTTAATTGCATTACAGAAAATAAAGAACTTTATCACAATATTCTAATTTTCTGAGACAGTCCTGTATATCTACTAGGCCTCCAATGGTTGGGAGCTGGTCGTCGTGTACCTGCGATGGGAGGAAGGACAGCGCTCGCTCGATCAACAGGCGCATCAACCTCTTGGAGTAGAAGATGAACTCGTCGCGGCTCGTTTCCTTGTTCCTACATGTGGAGATTGTGTGTGTGTGTGGGGGGGAGAGAGAGGGGGTGAGATGGGGGGAGAGAGGGGGTGAGATGCATTTATCTGGTCGATGAGGCGTGGCGGCGGTTGTCTTCCTTCCTACCTGATGATGGTGTGCATGCCCCTCACCTGGGGCGTGCTCTCCAGAACACTGAGGGTCCGGGGGAGGGGCTGGGCCTGGTGCGCCGAGGCCAGCGCCGCCCTGTAACCACGGCAACAAGCGTGTGTGTGTGTGTGCGGAGGGAACGGGAGAGAGGGGAAGACGCGTGAATACGACACACGGACAGCGGCGCGGTTCTCTGCACACGCGTGTGTTTCATGAGGTAGCTGTGACACACACACACACACACAGAAGAAAAGAAACACACACACACACGTGTAAGTACGTGCAGAAAACCAAATGCACCGCAAATTATTTATTTTTTCCCAAAACAAAGTAGATTACGTTCGTGAGCAGAAATATGCAAAGCAGACGGAGTCGAGTGTTACGGAGAAATTAAAGAGCAGAGACCACGGCTATGGAACATACACATATGTATATATACACATATATATATATGTGTATATATACACACACATATTCACATATATATATAAATATTCATATATAATTATACATATAAATATATACATATATACATATATAAACACACATATAGACACATATATATGTATGTATATATATTTATATATATATACATAAATATATATATATATATATATATATACACATACATACAGGACTGTCTCAGAAAATTAGAATATTGTGATAAAGTTCTTTATTTTCTGTAATGCAATTAAAAAAACAAAAATGTCATGCATTCTGGATTCATTACAAATCAACTGAAATATTGCAAGCCTTTTATTCTTTTAATATTGCTGATTATTTTTTACAGCTTAAGAAAACTCTAAAATCCTATCTCATAAAATTTTAATATTTCCTCAGACCAAGTTAAAAAAAAGATTTATAACAGCTGAGTGTTTGTCAAGGCTCAGGAAACCCTTGCAGGTGTTTGAGTTAATTAGACAATTCAAGTGATTTGTTTAATACCCTACTAGTATACTTTTTCATGATATTCTAATATTTAGAGATAGGATATTTGAGTTTTCTTAAGCTGTAAGCCATAATCAGCAATATTAAAAGAATAA